>NC_083877.1:43483844-43786874 GCF_032452875.1 Bos javanicus | reverse complement strand
GCACATTTAATGCACTGTATATTTATGGCAATTTTCTAAAGCAATTTTGCATCATTATCTTATTCCCACAACTGAGATTTTTGTATGTTTTTCTGAAATTTACTAGTTCTACAAGTACCTTAATGTAACTTCTTTAACTTAATTATATCCTCAATATAGGAGGAAAGGGCAGAAAATATCAAAGCTCTAAGTGCTTAGATTTAGACATTCATCCTCTCTCTGTCTCTCTCTCTCTCTTAGTATTATGGCACAGGAAGTAAAGCTAGATCAAAGCCTCCACGTGAAGATCACAGAATAAAGGTATTTCAGATCGACTTCCTTCTTTAAAGCCAAATACAAATTTTAAAGAACTAGAAATAGAAAAATGAAAAACTGTACCTTATTTAATGAAACTAGGAGATACTTACAACTCTAAACCTCAGTCTTGAGGAATGGAGGCCAAGCAGACTGAAAACAGGACCAAAATGAGGGAAGACCAAAGGACAGACACACATACCCGCAGATCTCGGACAGGATAGATTTCTCCAAAAGGGGAATGGCTGGTGATTTGGAGAAACCTGTCCCTGGATGTTCTCATGCCTCAGTGAATTAGATGGGAAAGTCTTCCGAAACAATGCATTTAAAAGGAAGTTTTTACCACCTCATCCCTCCGCTATCATTAAATGACTGGCTTGGTTAGAAAACCTCTATTCAGAATTAAGTAATAATCGGGAGGAAATCAACATGCAAAAAAAGTTGAAGGCTACTGGTTTAGAGCGTGAGGCTTAGAATGTGAAAGACCTAGGTTAAAATACTTAAAGAGTCTGCCTAGCAACCATTTGAGAAAATGACTAGCTTTTAGTCTAAGGTTCAGCCTCACGAGAGGCAATCCTCATGAGTTGGCCAAGGGAAACAGATTTACAGGAAGGGCAGTACGTGATGAGCTCTTAGCTGTGGCAAGGTTAGCTGACTCTGGTTTGTCAGGCTGAGCCTCGCCTCCAGTCCAGGGACCTCAGGGGACTGTCTCCCCAACTTTGGCGACAGCAGAATTAAGGTGGGACTCTGTAGCTGACTTTACTGCTGTGCTTTTCTGCTCTGGAATGCTTTAAATCCACTCTGTGATTCAAGAGGGTCCCTTGTAAATGGCCCCAAAGAATTTTTAGTAAACCTAAGTCATCAAAATGCAGCCCAGGTATGTGTGGAGGCCTGGCTGCACACCAGCTAAAAAGGCCCTAAAAGCCAGCTCAGGTGACTTTCGTCACAAGCTCACTAAAGAGAGGAAAAAAAAGAAGAGCTGCCTTCTCATTTAAATTATCACCCCAAACTAATTCTTTCCTATGTTGCCTAAATTGCAGGCACAATTCCATGCTGACCCTTTATCATGGCTTTAGCACCTCAGCTACACTGGAGGAAATATCACTGAGTTTTAGGTAAAAGTTAATAAAGAAAAGAACCAAATTCCCATGCACAGTCTACATAATAATAATGATAATCATTTTTTTAAAAAGATTTCTTAGGTATCTATCTAGGAGAAGGCAATGGCACCCCACTCCAGTACTCTTGCCTGGAAAATCCCATGGATGGAGGAGCCTGGTAGGCTGCAGTCCATGGGGTCACAAAGAGTCAGACACGACTGAGCAACTTGACTTTCACTTTTCACTTTCATGTATTGGAGAAGGAAATGGCAACCCACTCCAGTGTTCTTGCCTGGAGAATCCCAGGGATGGCGGAGCCTGGTGGGCTGCTGTCTATGGTGTTGCAAAGAGTCAGACATGACTGAAGTGACTTAGCAGCAGCATAGATATCTAAGTATATCCAAGTATATAGCTGGTGATCAAATCTAGGTCTGTCCAATTTTGAAGTTCTAGAATATGGCCTGGGGTTGAGTACTGGCCCTATCACTTACTTATCCTCTGACTTTCACCAAGTTCCTTAAACTTTCTGGGCCTCAGTTTCTTCACCTGCACAATGGGACTAATACCTATTTTATTGAGTTATTGCACTGGTTAAATACAACATATATAATATGTGAAGTAATATTAACAGTGCTTTAAACATTGTATGCAGTCAATCTGTGTTAACAATTGATTGCTGCTTTTTCTTTTTTTAATGTGGTAAAATACACAACATAAAATTTACCATGTCAACCGTTTTTTTATTTATTTTTTAACTTTACAATATTGTATAGGTTTTGCCATATATCAAGATGAACCATTTGTAAGCATACAGTCCTGAAGCATTAAGTATATTCACATTGATGTACGACTACCACTACCATCCACCTCTAGAAATTTTTCATCTGATCAAAGTGAAACCCTGTACCCAGTAACTCCCATTCCCTCTTACCTCTAGACTCTGGCAACTACTGTTCTACTTTCTGTCTCTACGAATTTGGCTATTCTAGGTACTTCATATAAGTGAAATAGTATTTGCCCTACTTTGTTTGACTTTTTTTTTTTTTTAAACAAGTAGGGCTGTGTCTTTTTGGCTGTATGGCCCATAGCAGCCTCTTTGACAACACTCTGCCCCCACAAAAATCTTGGTTCTTCAGGGCTTTCTAAGAATGGCCCACCACCGTTGCAACGCTTCTATGGGAACAGTGCTAAAAGTGCACACAGGATAGATTCAGGTCAGGAGTATGGGATTTCCGAAACAACTGATTGGTCTAACACACTATTTTATGTTTAGAATAAGGGCCATAACCCACCTTTCTAGCTTTACCTAACCAAATTACAGTGAAACCCAAGCCATCTAAATCCTTGAATGAACAATTACTTTTAGGTATGTCTTCTGGATCATTGACAATTTAGACGTATAACCATCAACATTTTAATTTAAAATATTTTAAAAATAAATACTTTTAAATGTATTATATCCTTATAATACATTTATATAATACAAATGTATTATATCCTTATACAAAAATCTTGTTTTTTTAAAAAACACCATGTGTTCAATAGTTTTCAGTTTTACCTCAAGCCTCAGGAACATTACAACTAATATCAGGTATCATATATGCTTCAATACAATAGGATCTACTGAAGTTAGTTGAATCTTAATCCACCACTAAATAATCCCAAAGTGCTATGTTTTTTTATCTTTTCTTTGCATTAAATTAATAGGTTTTTTTTTTTCCTTCGACTGAATTCCTTGTTATAAGATCTCTAACGAGCTCTTCCCTCAAACATTAGTGCCACTGCTAAGAGCAGATTTAAGTCTTTAGGGGCCTGAAATCGACACTGCTGAGCAGGAGGAAAGGAGAAGCTTTTTAAGAAAAGAATACAAAATGACAAGTACAAAATTGGATATCAAATTGAACAGTGTAAATATTCCTGGAAGACACTCCCACTCTAGGTCAACTAACAAGACACATGTGTGTGACTTAGTCATGTCTGACTCTTTGGACCCCATGGACTGTGGCCCGCCAGGCTCCTCTGCCCATGGAATTCTCCCGGCAAGAATACTGGAGTGGGTTGCCATTCCCTTCTCCAGGGGATCTTCTAGACCCAGGGATCGAACCTGCATTGCAGTCAGGTTCTTTACTGTCTGAGCCACCAGAGAAGCCCAACAAGACACATAAGTGACTGTAAAATATACAAATATATCTCAATAAACCCTAATCAAATTCACTTAACTGGAGCTCAGAAATGCCTGCAGTCACTCCAGTGCTATCTGACAGGAGGTGAAACATGGAGGACAAGTCAGAGTGGCAACAGGCAAACCTAATCAACTGTGGCTAACACATTTTATCTTTACAAATTTTAGCAGCCTTATGATCTGGTGAGCACATTACTGGAGTTTATGACTATGTAGTGTCATAGTCATCTGTAGTGATCTGATGCAGGACTACTTCCTGCTCATCTATTATGAGCTAGAAAACCAGAGAGCTAGCCTTGATAGAGCTTTGTATGACTTGAGAAAGCACCGGTTCCGAATAAAGCCTGAGGGCATTTCCTTGCAGTAAAGCATATGACTTCTGGGCACAGAATTTGAGACATGAGCACAAAATGTTTCTGGTTTATCTCTTATTTCTGTTTCACCAGGTAAGGAAAAACTAGTCAAACTGTTAGGGTCACTTTTGCTAAGGGCATTCTCTTAGTATAAATAGTTTTGATTATGACTTACATTAAGGTAAACATGACTATATATGGTTGGTATTATTTTCACTTGAGAAAATCCAAGACTTTGCCCCTTTAGGTTTCTAATAAAAGCCAAAAATGGTTACTTGTATGGCCCTTTGTTCTTTCTTACCACCGATTTCTTTTTACGTTTTTATTTTGCAATAATTTTAGACTTAAAGAAAAGTTACAAAAATAGCTCAGAGTTTCCTGATATACTTCACCCAGATTCCCTAACATTAACATCTTGCATAACCATACCACAACTACCAAAACCAGGAAATTAACATTAACACAATACTACAAACTAATCTATAGACAAGTAGGAAAACTGGGCAAATCCAAATAAGATGTGGTTCAGGATTCAATCCAGGATTCCCTATGTATTGCACTTGACTGTTACCTCCGACTTGTTACAGTTCCTTAGTCTTTTTTGACACTTTTGAAGTGTGGTGGGGGTGGTGGTTTAGTCGCTAAGTTGTGTCCAACTCTTGCGATCCCATGGACAGAGGAGCCTGGCAGGCTACAGTCCATGGGATTCTCCAGGCAAGAACACTGGAGTGGGCTGCCACTTCCTTCTCCTTTGAAGTGTACTAGCCACTTATTTTGTGGAATGCCCTTCAATTTTGGTTTGTCTGATAATTTCTCATAATTATGTATTATTTTTGCAAACATACCACAGAAGTATGCTGTGCCCTTCTCAGTGTACCATATCAAGGTGTACCCAATATCCATATGTCTTATTACTGGTGATGTTAACTTTAGTGATTTAGTTAGGATGACATCTGTCAGGTTTCCCACTGAAAAGACATTAATTTTCCCTGCAGGAGAGAAAGTTTTAGGAGAGAAACTTTAAAATTATGCAAATAATCTTTATTTCTTATTATAATTTTATCCAATAATTTTAGCACACAGTGATGGTTCTTGCCTGCAACAGCTATTATTCTTTGTGTAATAGTGATTTTTATTTCCATCACTTCTTCTACATTTATTAATTGGAATCCTATTGCAAGGAAGAGTGGTCATTTTTCACCCATGTAATTGTTCATTCCATTAATTATATCAATTTGGACTCATAGATATTTTATTTCATGGGGTATAATCTGTTAGTATCACTATTTTATTGCTCAAATTGTCCCAGTTTTTACCATGTAGAGCTCGTTCAAGTTTCTGTATCTTCTCAGCATGTCCCCCTCAGTTTCTGAGTACTTCTTACTTTCTGGCCCCACAAGATATTCCACACTATCTTATATTTTCTCTGACTTCATCTTGGCATCAGCTAGTTCTACAAGGAACTCAGGTTCCTTTTTTGAAGTATTGGGTATTTAGGACCCAAGATTCGGGTGCTAAGTTTGCTCACTGCTACTGGGATATCATGTATAGGAAATATGAGCTAGAAAACATTGGCATCTACATTACACATACATATACAATCTATTTACTTCATCTTATCCAAGTATGTATGTATACATATACATGTAATCTATATTATATAATATGTATATATATCTAAGAGTCATCAAGTTATGCTGAAACCTTCTGCTCTAACCACTGGGTTAATTCTGGCTTCCCCTCTTCTTTATTTGTAACTTTTTTCTATTAATTACTTTGAGAAGTGCGGTGGTGTGGTTTAGTCTCTCAGTCATGTCCAACTCTTGCGACCCCATGGACTGTTGCCCACCAGGCTCCTCTGTCCATGGAATTTTTCAGGCAAGAATACTGGAATGGGTTGCCATTTTGATAAGTGTAGCTCTCTTTACTCACAATGTATTTATTTTTTGTTCAATGTCAATAGACACATAGTTTTAGCATTGCTAAACCACTGCCCCATGAGAAACACATTTATCAACTAGATTACAATATCTATGTACAGTTCTTTTGCCTAACTGTGTGTGTTATAGTATATACTCTATAAGTTTTCCAAAGTTGCATAGGTTAGTCTTTTCTTACCACTTGTTCTATCTGGGATTCTCCCAACATCCTAGTTGAATTTAATTAACCACTGGGGGAGAGGGGAAAGTTCCAGAAGTCAAAGCTATACAGGAAAGTGTATTCAGAGAAGTGCAGTTCATGCCTTGTCTCTACTATGTTTCCATTGCACATTCTTTCCACCCTGTTTTCATTCACCTCCTACAGGTAATGAATCTCATTCCCTTCTGCTTTATTGAAGCTGTATTACTACTTATGCATAAATGAACAAATATATGTACATGCTCTTAATATTCTGTTTTTTTTTCTTAAATTAAGAAAAATACTATAGATATTCTTTGGAGTTCACTTTTTTCATTCAACAATATTATCCTGGAATTACTACCTACCACTTCATAGATTTTACTTATTCCTTTTTATAGATACATAGTACTCCATGTGTAAATGACTTAGTTTATTCAATCATTTTTCTATGTGTGGGCATTTAGATTGTTTCTAATACTGTTCAATTATAAATGATGCTTCAGTGGACAACCTTGTACACATGTATTTTCATATTGTTGGGAAGTGCATTTGGGAGTAGACTTCTTAAAGTGGAATTTCTGAGTCACACAGTAAGTGCCTATGTAGTTTTGCAAGGTATTGCAAAATTTCACTCTAGAAAGGTTGTAGTAGTTTTATTTCAAACAAACAAGCAATGTATGTGAATGCCTATTTCCCCAGAGCTTCACCAACAGAATATTTGTCAAATTTATTAATTTTAACCTATCAAATAGGCAAGAAATGGTATCTTGATGTTAATTTCATTGTAGTCCTCTAATTATGAGTGAGTGTAAACAGTTTTGTGGGTATAAATGTTATTTTATATCTTTTCCTTGTGACTTGTCTGCTCATGAATGCAAAAGCCAGCAGCAGAAATGGTCACAAGACTTTCACATCTGTCAGCTAGTATCTTCTGGGTGGAGCACCAGGCATGGAGACCTTGGACTTGCCTGCTTCCTTGGCACTCTCCATACCCCCAGCATGCCTGGGAAACAGAATTCAAGTCCTCCCAGAGACTGACTGAGTCCTTGATTCTGTAGTTCAATAGGTGCCCCGACCAGGCTCAATGATCTGTATATCCAAGGCCATGTTATTTTTACATCTCTTTTGTCAATAAAAAACTTTTTTGAGATGCTTAAGAGTAAGCCCTGTGTTTGGAAATCATGAAGTTAACAATTAACATGAGCCCTGGATGTCTTTGAGTTCCAGGTCTTAGTTCTCATGTTTCATGCTGGGAAAGGTTATTCAACTCATCATTTGCAAAGGTCTGAGCAGGAGAATGACCTCATGACTGATGAATTTATTTCCAGATCATCATGAATTCCTCTACCTTTCTGTCTGCAAAAGGAAAAGGGAATTTTTCTGAGTTACATTTGAATTAATCACACTTAAAAGCTCTTTAGGAAGAAAAAAAAAAAAGCAAACATAAATCACAGGTTTACTTTTAAACAGCCTTGGGATCCACACCTGAGGCACCATCTCTGTGTATGTGGTCAAGCTGGAAAGGAAGCTGGGTTTCAGCCTCTAAACCCAAACCTTTACCGAAGGCAGCATTTCTGCTACTCTCTTTTCAATATTGCATCAGTAAGAACTGGATCAATTTGAATAACAGTGCCATTACTGTATCTTAATTTCAATCCTTTTTTGCTAATTTCTTGTCTACTTTTGATTCTCTAAATTAAAAGATTGTTGCTGTTGTTGCTCTTATTTAGCACTATTATAAAATTAAACAAGCAAATCTTACTTTGCTGATATTCTCTAGACCTGAAAGGGGAGTACTGTAGTACAAACCTTATTCAGATCACACAGCTTAAAAGCACGCTCACAAAGAGAGTGTGTTCAAGAGGCATTTCCTTTCCACATAAGCAATCTCACCAAGAACTCTAACCTGACACCTAAAGACCATTCTACTTGCATATGACCACTATTTTTCAGTTAGATGACACTGAAGAAAATTAATCTATCCTCAGGGTCCCCGTTACCCCAAACTGCTCTTAAATCTAGCTATAATTTGGGAAAAATACATAAGGGGAAAAGTAGCTAACAGAGTCTATCACTGACTTCAGGTGAAATTCAAGGTCTTGTTTGTATTATAGCTATATTTCTAAACACCTAAATCTATGATGTTTCAGCTAAGGACCATGAACTATAAACTCAAGTTCACTTTTCACTACAACCTTGGTTAATGAAAGAGAAGCTATAACTGCAGGCATTAGTCATCTCAAAGACCTTTACCATGGTTTGGTAAAGGTGTGATGGTTTCTCTGACTTTGATGTAAATAGAAATATTCCACACCTTTCACTTTTTGTACCATGTGGTACTACTGGTGACCTTTTCACAGCCCTTTGAAAAGAGACAGAATGAGTTGGAAACTTATCAATTTGAATGTTTCATAGGAAACAACTTCTATCAGAGCCCCTGGCATACCAAAATCGCTCAGTATTATGTGAAACAGGGAGTCTGTTTAGGAATAATTTCTAGCTGGAGTGACCATTTTCCTATTTGTAAACTTTGAAGAGCTCTTATCAGGGGCCATGGTTTAACCATTAATAAGAAAAACACAGGCTCCTTTAATTCTATGATTCCCTTGTTGAACTTGGTCAATCATAGGTATAATGGCTCAGTGCCCACTGAGTCATTCCAACACTCTTCGGTTAGACATTGAAAACAATAACTTCAATTGTCCCCCAAAAAAGACATTTTATATATATGTACATATTTATGTGTGTATATATATATATCTCCTCTTAAACACATGAGCTATCTTCTGCATACACAACATACTCTGTACATGAACGGCAATGGCCTTACAAGCATAATAAAAGTTCTTTTAATCTCTTCTCTCTTTAGTGGTTCCTATTTCACAGCCACACCACAGAGCCTTTGTGTTCTAAGTTCACAGGAAGCATCCCAAGCATTCTTGCAAGCCCTGTGGCTTGGCTCAAGCAGTTGGGAATAAAAGGTCCCTTGAATACAAATGGCAATGTTGCATTCTAGCAGCTGCCACCCAAGGCAAGCAAACACTGTGCAGTTCGTGTTTTGTACTGCTGCTTTCTGTCCAGAGAAAAAGATGAGAGAAATATTCTTCCTGCGGAGTCCCTTTGGTTTGATTTACAGGGGTGGGCAGGGAGTGGGTATGGGGTGGGGATAGGTTCTTTAGATGATTCCCTGTGGTATGTAAAAAGTCTGACTTTAATTTTAACTACTAGGAATACATGAACTTCTACACAAGGTTATGTCTGAGTTTTAAAAATGAAGGAATTGAAGGAACTGTTTCACTTTGCATGAAGCTACCATTATTCATCTTTCCAGACAACTGTAACGCTTATTGTTAACAGCAGTGGGCTAGATCCTCTACCATTAATTGGAGGCCGAGAAAGAACACTTTGGGAAAGGTCAGCAAGGCTTAACTGGAGCTGGAGGAAGTGAGTGACTATATTTATAGTCCTGGGATGGAGCATATTTCAGTTTTTCACACAAAGAGGGCTTTCTTTCTGCTTTTAAAATGTCACTAAGTCGAGGTGGATAAGTTCTGAAGACTCAGAGGGATTTGTTGCCAAATCGTAAATACAAACCTACATGAATTTCATTACTGTATCTCTCATTGCACAGGAAGAGCCCATGGCACAGTGTCTTTGGACTAGCATAATCACATGGAGGACAAAGAGTCTACAGAATTTCATGGGATGAAAGAATGGATGCTCTACTTCATTTTTTCTTTTTTCTTGAACTTTATGCATTTAAGATTGGCACACTTACACAGGAAGTTAAGTGCCTGAAGATGTGCTAGTGACGTAGACACAAAGCTTTTCACCTCTGGATATTGGGTGTAAACCTAGACTGAGTCAGGGGTGATCAAAAGTAGATTAATGAGTAGCATGTTTCTCATGAAAATAATCTCTCGCTATTGATAGTTACTATGCTACACACCATCATATTGTCAAGAAATCCCGCAAGAGAAAGGGAACTTAGAGACAATGTCGTTTAACTTTCTCACTTTACAAACATCAAAAATAAGACTGAAAGAAGATACACAACCAGCCTAAGGTCATAAGAGCTAGTAATGTCAAACCTGGGAATACACTCAAGATTTCTAGACTCATATTCCAGTGTTTGGTCTCTTTATAAGTCCATGACACTTTACTGAATGTTATGGATTATTTCTCCCAAATGCATGACATGTCTTTTTGCCACATAATTACTTAATTGAAAAATGAAGTAAATGGTGGATAATATATGGATAAGGGGTTAAGGGAAAAAAATCACTGTAGGTGTCCAGGTAGGACTACTTCTGAAGTGGTCTGGACTGCATGTTAGAATCACCTAGGGGAGAGTGTTGGTTACCTACTGCTGTGTAACAAACTACCACAAACTAGTTAGCTGAAAACCACAGCCATTTTATTAAATCTCACAGTTTTGAAGGATAGGAATCTGAGGAAGCCTCGACCATCTGATTCTTCTGCTCCATGGGGTGTCAACTGGGGTTACTGAATGGTTTTTAGCTGGCAGGTGGACTGGTTTGGAGGATGCAAGAAGCCTGAACTCGCTCACCTGGTGCATTGATGGGAACAAATGGGAGTGCAGGCCCATCTGGTCTCTCCCATGTTATCTCAGTGAATCTCTACAGCCTTCTTACATGGCAGACTTCTTCCATGGTAGTTCAAGTCTCAGGAAACTGCTGGCAATTGCCATTTCCTTTTCAAGATTATGCCCATAACTGGCCCAGTGTTGCTTCTGCCATTCTCTGTTGGTAATGCAGTCATAGACAAGAACCACAGGGAGGGAAAACAGATCCCAATTCTTAGTAGAAGGAGTACCAAAGATTTTATGGCCATCTTTAATCTACAACAGTCCATCCTTCAATCATTTCTTATTTCCAATCCTCCCATACACAAAATATACTCCTTCTGTCCCATGATCTCCAATAGCTTCATCTCATTATAGTGTCAGGCTCAGATTGGAGATCCAGAATTTCCTCTTCTAAATTATATCTGGGTACAGATTAGACTAATTGGGTGTGATTCTCTCAATCTGAAACCTGTCAACTAAAGAGCCAACCTCTCTACCCATTATACTCAAAATATAATGATCACATTGAGATAAATAATTGCAGTAGTCACTCAAGTTCAAACATAGGGAGGGAGGGCAACAACAGTCATAGGGAAGTAACTTGTCCATGTTGCTGCTGCTGCTAAGTCACTTCAGTCGTGTCCGACTCTTCGTGACGCCATAGACGGCAGCCCACCAGGCTCCCCCGTCCCTGGGATTCTCCAGGCAAGAACACTGGAGTGGGTTGCCATTTCCTTCTCCAATGCATGAAAGTGAAAAGTGAAAGAGTCGTGTCCGACTCTTAGCAACCCCATGGACTTCAGCCTACCAGGCTCCTCCATCCATGGGATTTTCCAGGCAAGAGTACTGGAGTGGGCTGCCATTGCCTTCTCCGAACTTGTCCATAGAAATTCTGAAATACAACGGGCACATACCATCAATTTCATGATTAGTATCCTGATTTAATCCGGTTTGGGGTGGAACCAAGGCATTGATATTGTATATTGTCTTCCATAGGTGTTTCTAATATGTAGCCAGAGTTGGACACATTGACCTAGGGAGTTCACTCTGCACTTTTCTTATGAAATAGTTACTTGAAAACTTTATTTCCTGAAGTGTGTTCTCATTTCTGACAGCATCTAATCACCTTGAATTTTTTTTTTAATGCAAATTTCTTTTCTCAGTCTAGACCTATTGAACCCAAACCCGTTTAACAAACATTCCCAAATGATTCCTATGTTACAAAAATTTCAGATCCACTGTTGTTGTGTGTGCATGCTCAGTCATGTCTGACTCTTTACGACCCTATGGACCCTAGCCTGCCAGGCTCCTCTGTCCATAGGATTTTCCAGGCAGGAATACTGGAGTGCTGTTTCCTTCTCCAGGGGATCTTCCCAACTGAGGGATCAAACTAGCATCTCCAACATTGCAGGTAGATTCTTTACCACTAGCACTGGCTGGGAAGATCCACTGGATCTTTATAAAAATCCAATTGTATTTTGTGAATTTTTAAAGAATGTGATAGTATTGCACATTCAGTGGCATACTAATAAATGTTCAATAACCAGCTCTTTGGGGAAGTGAAAAAACTTGATTTAGAGTGGATGCCAATTTCTCTGGTATAAATACTCCCACACTGACTGATTTCAAGCTTGACACTACATCAAAAAATATGCAAAATTTCTCTTCAATGCACACCTGAAACTAACACAATATTCTAAATGAATAAAACTCCAATAATTTTTTTTTTTAACGTGCAAAATTTCTGAAACTACACAATCACCTCTCATGAGACAGCACAGACTTACTCTAGCATACCATTTCCCATCTCAGGTGATGTGAAAAATCACAATAATAAATAGGAACAGAAGCTGTGAAGGAAGACTATCTTGGGTAAAAATTCTAATTATGCAAATTATTGGCTATGTGACCCTGGACACATTAATTTTCATAAGTAAAACACAATAATTTTCATAAAAGTACTTATTAATTTTCATAAGTAACACATTAATTTTCATTTTACAAGGTTAAATTTTAAGTTTCTTCAATCATGTACTCCCAAAGTGCTATGAACTTCTCCTATCTCAAGACTCTTCACACTTGCAGAATTTACTTGGCTGCCTTCCTCACAAGTCTGTGAGCAGAATCACTCCTTCCCTTTTGTTCCCCCATCCCCAGTGATCAGCAAAGTCCCTGACACACAGCAAGGGCTCAGCAATCACACGTTGACCAAACAGGAGAACATATGTGCCCACTCGCTCCTACTGCAACCATGGCAAACATTTATAATGAATCATGACACTTGGATACTAGAGGATAAATCATTTGAGAAAAATGGCACTCCAGGAAACCTCTACCAACTAACCAGAACCAGTACATGAGATCAACCTGCTTTCCACTCTGCTATATGCTCTGCTAATAAAGGATTCTGAGCCTCAAGGAAAAAAAGAGCAACCAGGTTTCAGAAACCTTTCTAACTACAAATAAAATTCTGTTTTATAATTTGAACAGAACTTAGATCTTAAAGTCTGAGAAGGAGAGATGAAAAGGAAGCTAAAGAAAAATTGGTAACTGTTCCATTTCCCATCAGACTAATTCCAGGACAGATCTAATTTTCTTATGGTCATTTTGATCTCATTCAAATGTTGCTCTGTTGGCTCTCAGCTAAGCTAATGGTGTGAAATATGAGGATGTGAAGCCAGTCCTCAGACTGCATCTCTGACACTGGTCTCTGAGCTTAGGTCCCCACTGCCAGTTAAAGGTCCAAAGAAGAAGGAAGGAAAGCAGAAGCCAGTGACCTCAAGAGAAACATCTCCACGGAAGATAAATCCTCTGAGAGGACAGCTATGATGGACTAAACCTCAGAATCTTACTTGTTCCCCCTCTCACACTTCACAGTGCCTGGCATGTCTTATCCCACTCGTGTAGTTTATCTGCATTAGAGATTATTACATCATCTGTGTACTTATTAAGCAAATATTTGTTGATATAAAATTTTCTAGTCACTGAGTAAATATAATGCAAAAAAATATACATGTGAGATATTTTTGTTGAGATATTTTCAATCCACTTAGGAAAACAATGTATACATAAACAGTCACAGTACAAGTAAGAAAGTAATATGTCACTGAAGAACATAAATAAAAATCTTCAGAGAATTCAGAGAGAGCAGGATCTAACTCTGGCTGGAGGTGGGGGCTTATTGATGGATAGGGAAATACGGAGGAGGGTACATGTGATGGAATACATGGGCACATACAAGTTGACAAGGTATAAATGGTGTAACTGAGATGCAATTTGATTAGATAGAAGGCCCAGGAGGATATGTGATGGCTAAGGTACAATGACTGGCTAAGGTGCAAGACAAGTAAAGATTTTTGAAAATGAAAAGTAATAGTTATGATAAATATTTTAGTAATGAGCAATGAAGACAGTAAAGGGAACAGATCCAGTGGACCACTAGTTAGAAGACTAACTATAATGATCCAGAAAGAAGCAAAGTTTTGTGCAAGAAAGTTAACAGTTTTGAGATTCAATATGGAGAGAAGCAAGAGGAGAAAGTCAGTAAGTCTGTGAAGCTCAGGGTCTGAGGGGTAGGGAAATTCATCCATCCAGTCACCACAGAATCACGATGCTCTTGTTATGTGCCAGGCATTGTTCTTGGAGTATTTAGTGCTGAACAGAACAAACTTGGGTTCTGCTTTATGGCACTTATAATTTATTCAGGAAATCAGATCACAGACAAATAAAAGATAAATAATCATAGGTGGTGATAACTGCTATAGTGGAAGTTAACAGAGTGAAAAGAGAGATGACAAGAGGAGGACCTTACTCAGAGAGGGTGGTCTGGGGCAGATTCTCTGTGTGGGTGGCCCTACACTGAGCCCAGAGGATGCGGAGCTATTCCTAGAGTAGGGCTCGAGCAGTGGGGAGGAGATGCCCTCTAGGAGGAGGGAGTTATGTGGCTGAAATAGAGATGATGCTGAAAGGGAACATGGGAGAGGGAAAAGGAAAGGTTAATTTAAGAAACTGTAGATGAGGGTCCAATGGGCCCACAAAAGAAGATAATAAAGCCATCACTGGAAACACTATACTTGAGTTCAGAAAAGAAGATCACCTGTATGGAGGGGATGGGGAAGCAGTGCTTCCGAGGGAACAGCTAAGGGGAGAGATTGAAATTACACAGACCCATGAGACGTGGAAATGGGATCAAAAAGATCATGGGGCATGCAGGGTCAGTCCTAGGAATGATCGGAGGTCACAAGTCCACCTGTGAATTGAGGAGAATCAAGGTGGTGGAGGAGAGAGAGCTAATAATAAGAGTTCATGCAAGATTTCAAAGGCAAAGATAATAAAGGAAGCAAGGCTGGGACAGGTAATAAGAGTGGGTAGCTACCTCTGGAACACCCAAAACTGTGTCTATTGCACAACAACATGGGCAGTGCCCATGAGAGCACCAGTGAGAGCCAAGCATGGAGCCTCAGGAAACAAAAGGAAGAAGGGGCTGGGCTAAATGCTGCCCAGGCTGAAGCCAATACAGATGGCCCTGGAGGAGAAGAACATGGACTGGAATTCCTTATTTCAGCTGTTTTGCATGAAAGCTAGTCCTGCCCAAGTCAAAATGCATGATGTGTTTACAGAAAATGATGACCTTTTGTTCTCCCATGAGTGAGTAGAGCAGGATAGAGAAGGGAGTTGCTCTGGAGAAATTTACAACTAAATTAATGGCTCAAAAAGGCTAGGAGTGTGATGACAACTGCTTTTTCTCACACTTTCCTTTCCTGTTCCTGGAGACACTTTGTTTTCCCATAGACTTTGCTGATTGTTGCTACAGAGAAAGACAACACACGAAAACTTCCATATCTGCAAGAATGAGAAAGAGAAATTCCCCTTTGGAACACTATTTTCAATAACATTAAAGCCACAAGGATGAATTTAACAGCATGATGCTGTGGGGGACTTCCAAAAGAGGAGAGTATACAAGTCACAAATCCTTAGAAGAGAGAACGCTTTCTGGAATATATCTGGGTATCCACAGGAGGCTAAGAAAAATGACTTCCTGGGTTTCCCCAGTGGCTCAGTAAGCAATCCACCTGCCAATGCAAGAGACATGGGTCTGATCCCTGATACGGGAAGATCCCACACAAAACTAAGCCCGTGCGCCACAACTGTCGTGCCTGTGCTCTAGAGCTCCTGCTCCGCAACAAGAGAAGCCATCACAATGAGAACTCTGTGCACTGCAACTAGAGACTAACCCCCACTTGCCTCAACTAGAAAAAAAGCCCAGGAAGCAATGAAGACCCAGCACAGTCAAAAATAAAAGAAATAAAATTATTATTTTTTAAATGGCTGCATTTGCCTTTCCACTGACGTACCCTGAGGCACAGCCTGTAACTTCCTTACAGTGCAGGTCAAGGATCTGAACTTAAATGATTGATTTTGCCATGTTTTTCACCTTCACTATGCTCTTAGTAATTCTTACAGAAATTGAAGAAAACAATTTCACTAAAGTTCTTGGTCTGTCTGTACACACATGTGGACTTGAGTGGTTTGTCTCAGTACAGATCTTGTCACGCAATGAAGCAAAATGTTCTATTTCTCTCTGTCTGCTGAAATCCAATCAGTAGCTTTATTGTTACTTCACATCCCAGAGGATGAGAAAGAGAATGCAACAGTTTCTTCCTTCAACACCTCAGCAAGGTTTGTTTACCTTAATAAAACCAACCATATGCAGTTTGCACCTAACCAGCTACTGCTTAATTGTCCAATTGTCTAAACAATATGACATAGAATTTATTGGTATAGACGCTACGCTAAAATGTAATACTCTTTCATTCATGCATTATTTCACACACACAAGTTCTTTCTCCAACAAAATTGTAAGCATTTTGTACTCAAGGATTGTGCATTTCACTTTTAAAATTTTCCTGTATCAAGGCACAGGAGAGTGAGAGATGTATTTTCATATACAGTAATAATAGCCTGGTTCTCCAGATATGAGTAAGCTTATTACTAAAGTCTAAGAAGTGGTTAGTAAGACAAAAAGGGAAGATGAAGTTAGATAAACAGGTGAAACTGGTAAAGCAAGGATTCCCACCCCCATCCCCCACTGCTGATACAGAAGAAAAAAGGTTGTGACTAGAACCATTCTATGATTCACTGAGATGGTGGGGACAGACCATGCAACCTTCAAAAGGGATGCAGCAGACTGAGCTCCTCTCAGAGTCTGGTACAACGAGAGTAACCACCAGGGAGGAGTGTCCCCTTACAGGTGAGAAGGAGATGAAAAGTTGCTCTGAAATGAAAAGACAGGAGGGTGGGTCATCCCAGGAGCTCAGTTTCTGTTCCAGCACTAATGCTTCTGGTCCCAGTAAACCACCAGCCAAAAGAGGCTAAGACTCAAGGTCCATGCAAGAAGAGCTAAGGGCTGAGGTGAGAAGAAGCCCTTCCGTGGTGTGTGGACATCCAGACCAGGAGGGCTGCAGCACATGGTTCTTTCCCAGGGCAATGGCCATGCGGTGCACCCAGGTAAGGAAAGAGCCACTGAAAACCCAAACTTGGAGACATGTAAAGATGTGGGGGAACAGACAACTCCTAGAAAGGATGGCCTTCTCTTGATTTTATAAAGTGACCATATTCTGAGCCTCATGTGCTGAATTAGACTAAGCTAAACAACTCCAGAATCTCAGTGGCCTAACACATAAGGGTTTCTAGGTTGCTCACACTGCAGATTGGAAGCTGGCTGGCAAAGGGCTCATCCTTACTCAAATAGCGAAGTTGATGAAGGCTGCCTGTCCACCCAGTGCTGGAAAGAGAACTATATGAGTTGGGTGCTTGGCAAAGCTTCCTCCTGGAAGTGACCCATATCACTTCTACTCAAATCTCATTGGTCAAGGCAAATCATGTGGCCACGCCCAACTTCAAAAGGGCAGTGAAGCAGAATCCCACCAAGTTCCTGGACAGAAAGGCTTGTGAACTGTGCTAATGACTGCCACATGCACCACAGGAAGACCTGCTTGCCCACAGGTCAGGATCTACTTCATTCAGCACTGAGAAAATCTTTTCTCCAGAAGGGAAAAACTGAAAACTGCTTGCCTGCTAATTTCACTTCATCACTGAAACATCACCCAAATATTTAAGGAAAAGATTCAGATTTAAAACATTTTTTTAATCTTACTAAATCAATTTTATTGCAATAAGTAGTTAAATGGTAAATTCTCCTTGGCTAATTCTTTCCAGAAAGCTCCAACAAAGTAGGTTCCTTCCTCTTGTCCTTCTTCTCTTCACCCTGTTAATTCCCTTCATAGAATTTATTATTATTTGTAATTATTCAAAGATCATATTGGTATAATTTTAGTCCTAATTATAGCATAGAAGACTTAAAATATATAAATATTATTCTCACCTACCATTTGCCATCCTTGACTCATTACATACTAAAGGCTCAATAGACAGTACTGAAGCCCTCATGATAATAATATATATGGGAAAACATGTTTTCTAAGGCCATTTCATGTAATAAACAGAATTATGAATATCAGTGGACCCGTAATTAAGTCAGTGAATATTCAGGCTTATGAAGAGAAATTTGGGTCATTAAAAAATAGTTAACTTATATTCACTATCCTCTTGTAAGAGTACAAGAATAGACTTCAGTAGTAGAGATGTTTAAAGCAAAGCCAGCAAAATCTTTCCCTTTCAGATCATAACTAAATTACCAAATGAATATTAAAATAGGGGAAAACCTGTGTCAGCTCTGGAAAGAGTACCATCAATATGCCAGGACTTCAGGGAATTCCTAATGTATTGGGTTGGCTATAAGATGCTATGGAAAAATCTGAATGAACATTTTGGCCAACCCAGTATGTGTAGGAGGAGGTGAGCTCCGTGTCTTTCTATTCTACCATCTTGACTGGTACCCACATGCTTGAAGAGGGAAGCAAATTAAAGGAAAGCCTTAGGTGGCAATGTGGAAATTTCTTCATTGAAAAGAACAGGAATTTTCAAGCAAAAGGAACTTGAGCCCAAATGTTCACAGCAGCATTATTCACAATAGCCAAAAGGTAGAAACAACCCAAGTGCCCATCAGCAAACCAGTGGATAAAAAACTATGATATATTCATCTAATGAAATATTATTTGTCCATAAAACAAATGAAGTATTGATACATGCTAAGCATGGATGAGCCTTAAAAACATTATACTAAGTGAAAAAAGTCACATACTATATGATTCACATGAAAGTCCAGAATTGGGAAGTCTATAGAGATAGAAAGTAGATTAGAGGTTGCTTAGAGGCTAAGGCAGAGAAGGCAATGGCACCCCACTCCAGTATTCTTGCCTGGAAAATCCCATGGACGGAGGAGCCTGGTGGGCTGCAGTCCATGGGGTCGCTAGCAGTCGGACACGACTGAGCGACTTCACTTTCCCTTTTCACTTTCATGCATTGGAGAAGGAAATGGCAACCCACTCCAGTGTTCTTGCCTGGAGAATCCCAGGGACGGGGGAGCCTGGTGGGCTGCCGTCTCTGGGATCGCAGAGTCAGACATGACTGAAGTGACTTAGCAGCAGCAGCAGCAGAGGCTAGGGAGCAGGGAGTGGGGCATAGGGGGTGATAGTCAAAGGGTACATGTTTCCTTTTGAGGTGATCTGCAGTGGTGATGGTTGGACATATCTATGAATATACTAAAAATCTTTGACTTGTATACTTTGAATGGGTGAATTGTATATTGTGTGAATTAGGTCTCATGAAAGCTGTTAAAAATTAAAAAGAAAAAGAACAAAGCAAAGGGAACTGCAGGGAACCCTAGTCATTTGGCTGAGAGGGTGAGGTGGGGGTGGGCAGTGAAAGACAGCTGTAGGATGGATGAGGTCGGCTCCCTTGAAACCTCTTTGCTGATGCAGATCAACAGCATTCTATAGGAAATACACAGAAGGCCCGGGGCTGAGTGCAGCCACAGCAGCGAGAGAGCCTGCAGCCCTGGGCTGCTCCCAGTGCTGTGGATTCTCTGATGTGTGGACAGAAGGGCCTCTTGTAAAGCAGCTTTATGAAACAGTGCAGAAACTGCCTAGAAAGAGTTCCAACTGGGACTGGCCACTTTGGCCACTGTAAAGCCCAGTCTTTGACTGCTATATTACGATCACACATATCACTTCCATCCACCATCCTCTCTAGTCAGTGAGGTTTCTAATGACATCCAGGTTCTTATGATTCTTTGGCTATCCAATTTTCTCGAAACCCTTAATAGTGTCCAATATACTTACTTCCAGCAAGTTCTATATGTCAGTAACCACACCCGAATTTCTTTCCTGGACATAACTCTCAAATATAATTTACTTTTTTCCTCACTCAACTCCTTTCCACTTTTTCCTCAAATTAATGGTGGCTATTTGGGGAGGGAATATCACACCCTTAATGAATTCTTTGTCTTGAGACTGAGTCTTCTTCTTTTTTTTTTTTTTTAAGAGACTGAGTTTCAAGGGACTTTAGTTGCTTCTGTCAACCTAGATTCCCACCCTCTGGGCTCTAAAGACAGGAAACTTTTCCTACTTGAAAAGCTTCAAATTTCTGGACTCTCTCTAGTCTCTCTTAAATTTTTGAGCCAGGCAGTTCTTGCTTGAGCTCTTGCTCCTAAAACCTTACAAAATATAGTCACTGTCAACTAGCATACAGCTCTAATATTCTTTATTCAGTTTCTACCCATAGAACTATGGTTTATTAGTCACTTTATCTACCTTAAAAACTATCATTAACAAAAATTTTCCCAAATAGTTTCCTGTTGTGAATCACGAGTCTCCATCTTCTAACTTCCAGTATCAGTTTCATCACTGTTTTCTCAACTGTTAAGACAGTACTCTGTGTTTGAGTTTTGTTGTTATGGTAGAACCCACTTTCTTTACCATCTCTTATGTTAGTTCACACTAGCTGCCATGATATTAGCAGCTGAGTGGCTTTACATAGCAGAAGTTTATTTCTCTCTTACATACAGTCCGGTTGGCAGTAGAGGGGCTCTGCCCCATGCAGATATTCAGGGACTCAGATTAATAGAGACTTTGCCAATTCATGTGTGGTTTACAAGGTGGCCTTGGGAATTGCCATGCAGACCAGAAAGTGCAAAATGATCACACACTTCACTTTTACCATAGTCTGTTAGCCAGAACTCAGTCATATGCTCACACTCAACACCAAAGGAAACTGTGGGCCCAGGAAGAAAATCAAATGCTCTTGGAGAAGACTAGACAGTGTCTGAACTCATCCTAATCATTCCAGAGATATTCACATAGGTCCAAACAAAAAAGTCAACAAAATCTCTATACTTTTGATAAGAGAAATGTAAGGAAAAAATGTGATAAAGAAAACTTAAAAACACAAGGATGACTAAAGACATACCAAAAAATACACACAAAAAGAAAGCAAGGTGGTCATATTATTAACATCAGACAAAAAGTATCAAGGGAACTGACATTAAATAGCAAATCAATTAAGGGAATTAAACACTACATCAAATTATATACAATGGTAACTGGAAATATAAGAAGAAAAGATGGGCAGAAAAAGTATAGTTGTGAAGACTTTAACAAACTACCTTTTACTTTCTCATTAGAAAACCAAAAATAAAAATATAAAGTATTTTTAAGTATATCTCATGAAGTTAATTTTAAAATGTTATAACTTTAAAGTTGAAGGATACAAAATAAATACACAGAAATCTGCTGCAATTCTATACACTAGCAACAAAGGATCAGAAAGAGAAATTAAAGAAACAATCCCATTTACCATCACATTAAAAAGGGTAAAATACCTAGGGATAAACCTCCCTAAGGAGGCAAAAGACCTGTACTCAGAAAACTATAAGATGCTGATGAAAGAAACTGAAGATGATGCAAATAGATGGAAAGACATCATGTTCTTGGATTGAAAGGATCAATATTGTTAAAATGACTCTATTACCCAAGGCAATCTACAGATTCAGTGCAATTACTATCAAATTACCAATAGCATTTTTCACAGAACTAGAACCAAAAAATGTTAAAATGTATATGGAGACACAAAAGATTCCAAATAACCAAAGCAATCTTGAAGAAGAAAAACAGAGCTGGAAGAATCAGGCTCCATCACTTTAGACTACTACAAAGCTATACTTACCACAACAATATGGTACCAGCACAAAAACAGAACTATAGGTCAATCGAACAGGATAGAAAGCCCTGAAATAAACTCAAGCACCTATGGTCGAGTAATCTACAACAAAGGAAGCAGGAACATACAATACAGAAAAGACAGTCTATTCATTACATGGTGTTGGGAAAACTAGACAGCTACATGTTAAAAAAAAAAAAAGAATTAGAATATTCTTTAACACCATACAGAAAATAAACTCAAAGTGGATTAAAGACCTAAATATAAGATCAGATACTATAAAATTCTTAGTGGAAAAATATTGGCAGGATGTTCTTTGACATAAATTGCAGCAATATTTTTTTAGTCCTGTCTCCTAGAATAATGGAAACAAAACCCAAACTAAACCAGTAGGACCTAATTAAACCCAAAAGCTTTTGCACAGCAAAGGAAACCATAAACAAAATGAAAAGATAGCCCACAGAATGGGAGAAAGTACTTGCAAGCAAAGCAACTGACAAGAGATTAATCTTCAAGATATACAAACAGATCATGTGGCTCAATTAAAAAAAAAAAATCAAAAAATGGGCAGAAGACCTAAATAGACATTCTTCCAAAGAGGACATACAGATGGTCAAGAGGCACATGAAAAGATCCTCAACATTGCTAATTATTAGAGAAATGCAAATCAAAACTGCAATGAGTCATCACCTTACACCAGTCAGAATGGCCATTATAAAAAGTCTACAAACAATAAATCCTGGAGAGTGTGGAGAAAGGGAGCATTCCTAGACTGTTGGTGGGAATGTAAATTGGTGCAGCCACTATGGGGAACAGTATTTTTGCTGTTGTTTAATCACCAATTCATATCCAGCTCTTTTTAACTCCATAGTCTATAGCCCACCAGGCTCCTGGGATCCTGGGATCCTGGGATCCTGTCCATGGGATCTCCCAGGCAAGAATACTGGAGCAGGCTGCCATTTCCTTCTCCAGGGATGGAACCCACATCTCCTGCACTGGCAGTGGGGGTTCCTTAAAAAACTAAATATAGAGCTGCCATATGATCTAGCAATCCCAATCCTGGGCATATATCTAGAGAAAACCATAATTTGAAAAGATACATGCAGCTCAATGTTCATTGCAGCACTATTTACAACAGCCAAGACATGGAAGTAACCTAAATGGCCATTGACAGATGAATGGATAAAGAAAATGTGGCTCATATTCACAATAGCAAACCACTCCAGTGTTCTTGCCTGGAGAATCCCATAGACATGAAAGATATAGTCCACAGCATCGCCAAGAGTCAGACACGACTGAAGTGACTTAGCACGCATGCATGCACTATTCAGACCTGTGGTGGATTCATTTTGATATATGGCAAAACCAATACAATATTGTAAAGTTAAAAAATAAAATTTAAAAAAAATTTTTTAAAGGAATAAAATAATGCCATTTGCAGCAACATGGATAGACCAGGAGATTATCATACTAAGTAAAATAAGTCAATAGACCAAGACAAGTATCATATGATATCGCTTATATGCAGAATCTTAAAAAAAAAATGATACAAATGAACTTATTTACAAAACAGATTCACAGAGAGAACAAACTTAAGGTTATGAGAGGAGAAGGTGGTAGGAGGAATTGGGGGTTTGGGATTGGCATCTGCACACTTCTATCACTTCTGTATTTAAAATATATAATCAACAAGGACGTATTGTATAGCACATGGAACTCTGCTCAATATTCTGAAATAACCTAAATGGGAAAAGAATTTGAAAAAGAGTAGATATATGTATAACCGAATCACTCTGTTGTACAGCTGAAACAAACACTACATTGTTAATCAACTGTACTCCAATATAAAAGTTTTTAATGTATACCTGTGGCGGATTCATTTTGATATTTGGCAAAACTAATACAATTATGTAAAGTTTAAAAATAAAATAAAATTGGAAGAATAAAAAAAAAAAAAAAGTTTTTAATGGAAAAAAATTAATAAATGAATAAAATAAAATATTGTACTTTCAAATTGAGAATGCACATTTCTTTAGCATATGCAGAAATGTATAATATTCTCAACTACAAAGAAAACCTCCTCATCATTTTGTGATAAAATTCGAAATATATTTAAACAAAAAGTTTACACTCGCACACACATACTTACATAAGAAATAGCTATAACCCTAAGATAAAAAATCCATTCCCTTAAGTAACTGTTGTGTTTAAATGATCAGAGTAACTGTTTTATTTATATTCTTTAGCCTCAGGTAATAGAGACTCACTCAAACTTCAATCTATGAGTTGATGAATTAGTGGATGGAATTGTGAGAATATCTGGAATCCTAGGGAGATGAGATCAAACAGAAATCAAACAATAGGAGCCACTGTAAGAATGGGCCACCCCCAGTCCAAGTGGGAGGTGATTCATGGGAGGGACCAGCAGACTGAGGATGTAAATTTTGCTCTAGTGGTCCACCATGAACTGACTCAGGTACCCTCCACTGACTGCTTCTTCCTGAACTCCTCCAACTGACTTCCTCCATCTCCATATCTCATCTTTATCTTACTGTTTATGCTTCTTTGTGCCCTAAGCTTAGCCCTTTATGACCTTTCCATTCTTGCAGTTTAAGATGACTTTTCAATTCTTCTCCTGCTGTGCTTTTTCTTCTTCTGCATATTTTGAAATTAAAGTCTTAAGAAATGGAATCTCATTAGCTAGCTCATCCTTTGCTTATGAGATGAGACCACAACTTTAGGTCCCCTGGCCAGCCTGTGGATTCTCTGGGGCCTCTATGAACCTCTTACTCAACTGGCAAAGACTGAAGAAAGAACAAATGGTATAAAATATGGATGCCTAATATCTGCCCTTTCTGCAAGGGTAGCAGTCAACTGCCCAGGAGGAGTTACAAGCATGGCAAGTAGGATTACAAGTATTTGTTGCTAGTATCAGATGTTCTGCTAGACATTAAGCACATTGTATAGGACACCTACAAACTACAACGCACTTTTCCAAAACCCACATTTACAGGCATGGAAAGAGATTCACAATATAACATTGATTTAAAATATCACTTTACAAACAGGATTATTCTGTTTCTGAAAATAAAATTTATATGCATAAGAGAAAAATCTGACAAGATATAAAACATATGAACATGTTGAGCCATGATTTTCTTTGGGTTGCAGAAAATTTAGATAATATCCTAAATTATCTTTAGGATAATTTTAATTTCTTCCTCAATCTTTCTGAAGTGCCTGTAAATATCTAACATTGATCTTATTTTAGTATCTTTTCTATAATCAGGACAATAAAACTATTTTTTATTAGGGGATGGAGAGTCTTAAAATATCTATACCTTGTATCCTAGTAAATCCATTTCAAAGAATTTCTCCTAAGGGAATAATTGGAGTTAACCTCAAACATATTTTTATAAGAAAGTACACAGGATTTTTTTCCCTCCTAGAAAAAGAGTGTTTAACTTTTCTGTGGCTTCATGGTTTCTCTATAAATGTGACTCAAAAATGAGCCTCCTTCACATTTCCTTGGATGGTCTCAAGAAAATCCAGTAAAACAAGTCAACCACTGACTTTGAGACTATATAGTCTACAGGTATAGGTGAGAATGGTTGGCAGCACCCCACTAGAGCAGTCAGGGAAAATGGAATAGGTGACTATTAGTCTCATATCAGAAAGTGTTTTTCCTCCAGATATCAAGTATTTGAAGCATCTGTTGTGAAAATTTGTTTCAGAAAAGAGTATTGAAACTAATTTTTACAAAGGTATAAGAGATAACCATGTGATTCTCCATTGGCACACTTAGTAAAAATTCTTTCTCCTTCCATCCTAAGATTTGTATCAGGAAATGTGAGTCATAATTAGCATTTTAACAAGCATGACAGATGACTTTTTATGGTATTAGTTTTAAGATGACACTGTTAGAAGGACTGCTTTAGGAGGCTATCTCAAGCATAGATATTTGCATTTTAACAAGAATCAAAACTTCAACTTTGTCTTCCCACATGGTTCAGTGGGTAAAGAATATGCCTGCAATGCCAGAAACACAAGAGATGCAGTTCTATCCCTGGGTCACTTCTGACCTAGGTACAAAATATTGCCAAAGATAAAGTTTTCAAAATATGAGCTCTTATTTTAAAAATTTCCCATTTACATACAAATACATAGATGTCAATATCACACTGTATTACTGTAGCAATGAATCCTGATGACTTGATCTTTAATATACACACACAATTTCACCACCTCCATATTTACCCCCCCTACTTGAGTTCAAATCATCATCATTTCTCACCAGTGCTGCATGTTCAGGCTCACAATTTTAGATATATAATACACAAACAAAGAATTCTGAAGCATCTTAAATATAGTGTTTTACAAGAATTAAAAATATAGAGCAATATCTTGTTTTGGAAGAATTAATACTGTTAAAATGGCCATAGTACCCAAAGCACCAGATGGTCATGCCAAAATCAGACTGATTATATTCTTTGCAGACAAAGACAAAGAAGCTCTATACAGTCAGGGAAAAAAAGACCAAAAGCTGACTGTGGCTCAGATCATGAACTCCTTATTGCCAAATTCAGACTTAAATTGAAGAAAGTAGGGGAAACCACTAGACCACTCCAGTTCAGTTCAGTTCAGTCACTCAGTCATGTCTGACTTTTGTGACCCCATGAATTGCTGCACGCCAGGCCTCCCTGCCCATCACCAACTCCTGGAGTTCACTCAGACTCACATCCATGGAGTCAGTGATGCCATCCAGCCATCTAATCCTCTGTCGTCCCCTTCTCCTCCTGCCCCCAATCCCTCCCAGCATCAGAGTCTATTCCAATGAGTCAACTCTTTGCATCAGGTGGCCAAAGTACTGGAGTTTCAGCTTTAGCATCAGTCCTTCCAAAGAACACCCAAGACCAATCTCCTTTAGAATGGACTGGTTGGATCTCCTTGCAATCCAAGGGACTCTTAAGAGTCTTCTCCAACACCACAGTTCAAAAGCATCAATTCTTCAGCGCTCAGCTTTCTTCACAGTCCAACTCTCATGTCCATACATGACCACTAGAAAAACCATAGCCTTCACTAGACAGACCTTTGTTGGCAAAGTAATGTCTCTGCTTTTCAATATGTTATCTAGGTTGGTCATAACTTTCCTTCCAAGGAGTAAGTGTCTTTTAATTTCATGGCTGCAGTCACTATCTGTAGTGATTTTGGAGCCCCCAAAAATAAAGTTTAACACTGTTTCCACTGTTTCCCCATCTATTTCCCATGAAGTGATGGGACCAGATGCCTGATCTTAGTTTTCTGAATGTTGAGCTTTAAGCCAACTTTTTCACTCTCCACTTTCACTTTCATCAAGAGGCTTTTTAGTTCCTCTTCACTTTCTGCCATAAGGGTGGTGTCATCTGCATATCTGAGGTTATTGATATTTCTCCAGGAAATCTTGATTCCAGCTTGTGCTTCTTCCAGCCCAGTGTTTCTCATGATGTACTCTGCATATAAGTTAAATAAGCAGGGTGACAATATACAGCCTTGGTGTAAGAGAGTTCCAGAAAAACATATACTTCTGCTTCATGGACTACTCCAAAGGCTTGGACTGCATGATCACAACAAAGTGTGGAAAATTCTTAACGAGATAAGAATTCCAGACCACCTTATCTGCCTTCTGAGAAATATGTATGCAGTTCAAGAAGCACCAGGTAGAACTGGACGTGGAACAACAGACTGATTCCAAATTGGGAAAGGAGTATGTCAAGCCTGTGTATTGTCACCCTGCTTATTTAACTTATTTGCAGAGCACATCATGCAAAATGCTGGGCTGGATAAAGCACAAGCTGGAAACAAGATTGTCAGGAGAAATATCAATAACCTCACATATGCAGAAGACACCACCCTTATGGCAGAAAGTGAAGAAGAATTAAAGAGCCTCTTGATGAAATTGAAAGAGGAGAGTGAAAAAGTTGGCTTAAAACTTAGCATTCAAAAAACTAAGATCATGGCATCCAGTCCCATCACTTCATGGCAAATAGATGGGGAAACAATGGAAACAGTAAAATACTTTATTTTCTTGGGCTCCAAAATCACTGCAGGTGGTGACTGTAGCCATGAAATTAAAAGACACTTGCTCCTTGGAAGAAAAGCTATTACCAACCTAGACAGCGTATTAAGAAGCAGAGACATTGCCTACAAAGGTCTGTATAGTCAAAGTTATGGTTTTTCCAGTAGTCATGTATGGATATGAGAGTTTAACTATAAAGAAAGCTAAGCACCAAAGAATGATGTTTTGAACTGTGATGCTGGAGAAGACTCTTGAGAGTCCCTTGGACTGCAAGGAGATCAAACCAGTCAATCCTAAAGGAAATCAGTCCTGACTATTCATTGGAAGGGCTAAAGCTGAAACTCCTATATTTTGGCCACCTGATGGGAAGAACTGACTCATTGGGAAAGACCCTGATGCTGGGAAAGATTGAGGGCAGGAGGAGAAGGGGACAACAGGATAAGATGGTTGGTTGGCATCACCAAGTTGATGAACATGAGTTTGAGCAAGCTCCAGGTGTGGGAAGCCTGCTTTGCTGCAGTCCATGGGGTTGCAAAGAATCAGACACAACTGAGTGACTAAACTGAACTGAACCCAAAGCAATCTACAGATTTAATGGGATACCTATCAAATGACCCATGACATTTTTTTCACAGAACTATAACAAATAATTCTAAAATTCATATGGAACCATAAAAAACCCAGAATTGCCAATGCAATCCTAAAGAAAAAAAACAGGAGACATAACCCTCCTAGACTTCAGACAATACTACAAAGCTACAGTAATCAAAATAGCATGATATCAGCACAAAAACAGATCAATGGAACATAATAGAGAGCCAAGAAATAAACCCACACACCTGTGGTCAATTAATCTTGATGGAGGAGACAAGAACATGCAATGGGGAAAAGACAGTCTCTTCAGCAAGTGGTGCTGGGAAAAATGTAAATCAATGAAGTTGGAACATACCCTCTCAACATACACAAAAATAGATTCAAAATGGTTTAAAGACTTAGACATAAGACATAGCTCCTTAAAACTCTTAGAAGAAATCACAGGCAAAATATTCTCTGTCATTAATCATAACAATGAGTTTTAAGTCACTCTCCTAAGGCAATAGAAATAAAAACAAAAATAAACAAATGGGACTTAATCAAACTTACAAGCTTTTGCACAGCAAAGGAAACTGTAAAGAAAATGAGAAGACAACCTACAGAATGGGAGAAAATAGTTGCAAACAATGCAATTGACAAGGGATTAATCTCCAAAATACAAAAATACCTCATACAACTCAGTAACAAGAAAATAAACAGTCCAAATGAAGAATGGGCAGATGACCTAGACATTTCTCCAAAGAAGAAATACAGATGGCTGATATGCACATAAAAAGATGCTCAACACTCTAATTATTTGTTGTTGTTTAGTCACTAAGTCACGTCTGACTCTTTTGCAATCCCATGGATTGCAACCCACCAGGCTCCTCTGTCCATGGGCTGAGCCAGGCAAGAATACTGGAGCTGGTTGTCATTTCCTTCTCTGGGCGATCTTCCCAGCCCAGGAATCAAACCCATGTCTCCTGCATTAGCAGACAGATTCTTTACCACTGAACCACCTGAGAAGCAAATCAAAACTACAGTGAGGTACCACCTCACATAGATCAGAATGACCATCATTAAAAATTCTACAAAATTATTTGTAGAATTATTATTCTACAAAATGCTGAAGAGACTGTGAAGAAAAGAAAATCCTCCTGCATTGTTGGGAATGTAAGTTGGTACAGCCATTGTGGAAAACAAGACGGAGGTTCCTCAGAAAACTAAAAATAGAATTACCATATGATTCAGCAATCCTGCTAGTGGGCATATATCCAGACAAAATTCTAATTTGAAAAGATACATGCACCCCTATGTTCACAGCAGCACTATTTACAATAACCAAGATGTGGAAACAACTTAAATGTCCATACAGATGAATGAATAAAGCTGTAGTACATGTATACAATGGAATAGTACTCAATCATAAAAAGAATGAAATAATGACATTCGCAGCAACATGGATGCAACTAGAGATTATCATACTAAGTGAAGTAAGTCAGAAAGACAAATACCATAGGATATCACTTATATGTGGAATCTAAAGTATGACACAAATGAACACAACTGCAATACAAACAGAAACAGACATTGAGAATAAACAAACATCACGGACATAGAGAACAGGCTGGTTGTTGCCAAGGGGAAGAGAGCTGGTGGACGGATTGAGTGGGAGACTGGGGTTAGCGGATGTAAGCTTTTGTGTTTAGAATGGATAAACAACAAAGTCCTATTGTATAGCACAGAGAACTATATTCAATATCCTATGATAAACCATAATGGAAAAGAATATAAAAAATGTATGTATGTATACATATATATGTATATATATATGCATAAATGAATCACTTTGTCATACAACAGAAATTAGCACATTTTAAATCAACCATACTTCAATAAAAAATTGATAAAAATATAGAGAGCTATATATCTAGCAAAAAAATGTGCAAGACCTTCATAGAGAAAATCACAAAATGCTATTTCAAAGTTAAAAAATAAATATAGCATTAGACCATGTTATGAATCGCTTAATTCAATATTGTAAAGATGCCAATTCTCCTAAAATCTATAAATACAATGCAAAGCAAACCAAAATCCCAAGAGATTTATTTTTGATTCTTCCTTTTGTAAGTGTGTGGGTACGTATTTAAGCTGTGTTTAAAATGCATGTGGAAGTACAAAGAACTAAAAGTAGTGAGGATTATCTCGGTAAAAATTGCTTGGGAGTGGAAAAATTTACCTAATAGCATGTCAAGAATTATTATATAGCTACCTTAGTTAAAACAATAGAGTATGAGTAAGGGATAATGAAGAACATAGCACATATGTGGTTTATGGCAGAGAGAGATTACAGAACAGTAAAGGAAAGATGAACTTTAAAAAAAAATGATTCTGGAACAATTGGTTATCCATAAGGAAAACTAATCAAATTGGATCTCTTCCACACAGGTTATGTGAAAATCAACTCCTGGTGAATTAGAGACTTAAGAGAGAATGGCAACACTTTAACATTTGAAGGAAAAAAAATAGAATATCTTTATGATGATGAAATAAGAAAACTTTTTTTTTTAAAATAAGGCTTAAAGACACAAACCATAAAGGAAAGACTCAGAAAGAATCAACTATATTAAAGTTAAGTAATTCTACACATTGAAGGACAACAAAGAGAATAAAAAGATAAACTACCTACTGGGAGAAGATATTTGCAACATATATAACCTAACAATGTTTAATATTCAGAATTGATAAAGAGATTCTACAAATAAAAAAACAAAGAAAATGGCCAAAGCTTGAATAAACATTACAAGAGAAAAAATACATCTTGAAAATAAACTTGAAAATATGAACTTAGTAACAGTAAGAAAACTGCAAATTAGTGCTACAATTATTAATAGCATTTCATGCCTATGAGAAAAGCAAAAATTAAAAATTTCAAAAACCAACCATTATTGGTGATGATTTTAACACTTGTACAGCATTGATAGAAATTTAAATTGGTGCAACCATTCTGGGAAATAATTTGGCATTTTCTAATAAATTTGAAGTTGCACAAGCTCTATGATTCTATATCTTCTCTCCTAATAATAAACATAGAGAAACTCTAGTACATATGCACCAGAAGACCTATGCAAAGAATATTCACAGCAGTACTGTTTAGTGATAGCAAAAATCTAGAAACAGTACAAATATCCATCAGTAGAATACAATTTAAATTGTGGCATATTCACTCAATACACTTACCTATAGCAGTGAGACAAATGAACCACACACAAACCAAGAACATGGATGAATCCCAAGATATACCACTGATTTTTTAAAGTTGAAGAACATAGTATAATTCCACTTAATATAAAGTTTAAATATAGGTAAAACCAAACAATATGTTTAAACATAAAAGGTAAAATCTTAAGCAAAAGCAAGGTGATGATCAACATGAAAATCAGGATAACAGTTTTCTCTGAGAAGGAAAAGACTGCAAAGGACTTTAAAGACAATGATAAACTACTTTTCACTCTTCATTTTATCTTATTTACCTATTTTGTATCTTTTATTTTAAAGCTACTTTTAGATATTACATATTCCTCAAAACAGTGAATTTCTATTAGGACATTTCAAACTTTTATAAGCAATTGGGAAAGAGACTGAAAAGGAATTTGGGATTCAGAGAACCTTCTCATCCCTCTGACATGTGGATATTAGGAATGACTTGCCTTCCCAGAAATAGGTCCCTCTGACTCTCCTGTTCTCCCACTTCTTGCAAAGTTGGAATTAAAAAAAATTCCCCAGCTCTCCTACTGCCATTTACAGGCATTCTTTTCAAGGCCATTATGGCCTGTTTCCTCTTCAACTTTGTAAATATGCGCATTTACCCACCCAGGTTTAGCCAAACCTGTAGGAAAGGCCTCAACGGGCATGTTGTGTCACCTCAGCAGAATTTGCCCAGATCTCATCTCCTCTGGCCTACCAACTTTCCTGGTTGCTCAAACACTGTGTTTTTTGTTTTGTTTTGTTTTTTTTACAGTTCAATTTACTATATAGAAATCATTTGGGTTTTATATTTTCAGTTAAATTCTGAACTTACAATATTGATTAAAAAAAAAGATTGTTACATTAATTCAGTACTTTTTTTTAGCATATCAAATTGAAATACATTAAGATCAAACTTTAGATTTATGGCAAATAGTCTTCAAATACAACACAAACCGTTTTGACCCAGTTCCTTGGTTCTTGACATTTGCTCAGCTCTTATGACGACTCAATGGACATGAGTTTGAGTGAACTCTGGGAGTTGGTGATGGACAGGGAGGCCTGGCCTGCTGTGATTCATGGGGTCGCAAAGAGTCGGACACGACTGAGCGACTGAACTGAACTATGATGGGTAACCTGGTTGGGCCACGTGTTTCTGCCTCATCTTCAGCACTTTCTTGAACTTCCCTCCCCCTTCAGTCTGTCCTCCATCATCCATTCCCAAGCCTCAAGCACCAGTGATCACACAGACAAACGGCTTTGGGAGGAACAAGTCTGGCCCCCTCAGACGCCCACCTCCCCATCCCCAATATAGAGGAGAGCTGCTGCTGCTGCTGCTGCTGCTGCTAAGTCGCTTCAGTCGTGTCCGACTCTGTGCGACCCCATAGACGGCAGCCCACCAGGCTCCCCCGTTCCTGGGATTCTCCAGGCAAGAACACTGGAGTGGGTTGTCATTTCCTTCTCCAATGCATGAAAGTGAAAAGTGAAAGTGAAGTCTCTCATTCATGTCTGACTCTTAGCGACCCCATGGACTGCAGCCTACCAGGCTCCTCCCTCCATGGATTTTCCAGGCAGTAATATAGTGATTTCATATCATCTGAAGCATGTACCTCTGTCAGTGTCCCCCCATTTAAGCCTTGCTGACATTAGCAAGTTAAATGTTCCCACTGGGGAACTTCCAAACAATGGAAAAACTCTACAGAGAAATTGACGACTGTTTTACTTTTGGCCTAAGCTTGAGGTAGAATGGGCATTCCAGAGAATCCATCCAAGACATCACCTGATTTGGTTCTTTTACTCTCCAAGTTCAAAATGTTCCTCACAGAGGGACCTTGCATTTTACAGACTGTTGCCCAAAGAACTTGTTGCTACAACAAAAACTCCCAAACCATGGAAACTGTGTCAGCCAAATTCAAAGCTCAACTATATACACAGCCTAAAAATCAAGCTGCCTTCATCTTGCATTTTTGGCTCATTTTACCTGGTCATATCCTAAAACCAAGCAGATTGCATTACTAGGTAAAAATAAATTTCATCTGTGGGAACTGTTGCTATTGTCTCAGAAAACAAAGGGAAGGTCTTTTTCTGCCATGTCTTGAAAGGAGTGAAGTCACTGAGGATTAAAAATCAGACTTAAATTCCTACCACAAGCAGAAAAATGAAGCTGGTTGCTTAATTAGACTCCCTGCTAAAAGGTTACTTAATTATTTGAAATTGTGTTTTAAAATATTAAGTTCAGGGAAGACTTTCTGGGGGACAATTTGAAAATGTGCATTTAAGGTCTTTAAAAGGTATATAATTTTACCCAATAGTTCCAGTTCCAGGAATCAGTAAGAAAGTACCTTAAAGAATTATGTGCATGGATACTTTTAACAGTAACAAAGAAAAGAACTTTTAGATACCCAACATGGGAAGTTGGTTAAATAAATCACTGCATAGTAGAAGTATTCTTTAAGATCTATATAGCCCCCTGGATTAACCATCATGCTCTATTCTTTACCTAAACGTATTGTTTAATGCCCCAGCATGCTGAGTTTTCACCGCTGGAAGCCCTCTTTAGCTAACGCACACACTCACACTCTCACTAGGTGAGTTGTATGCTCACCAGGATACAGTTGTGTTTGTTCCCAAACCTATTTATGCTGTTACAGCTTTTGCTGTAATTATGTAATTTAATTAAATAATATGTACACCATTCCATGACAAAAGACAGATTTTTATTTAAAAAAAAAAATGTACTGGATATTTTAGAAAGACCGAGTAAGGTTGAGCTCCATCCTCTCAAAAATGCTGTTGAGTTCGGTGATAGTGAAGAACTGTAAAATAATAAGAGAGAAAACTTTTAACAATGCCAAAGTCCTTTCTCTAGATTGGTAAATATTTCTTAATCTAAAATAAATGGCCTGGGGTACAGTGTAAGTTAGAATAAAAATTGGATATGAGAGATTCTACTGAATCTAATCAAGTTGAATATGAAAGAACAGACTGGTTCCAAATAGGAAAAGGAGTATGTCAAGGCTGTATATTGTCACCCTGCTTATTTAACTTATATGCAGAATACATCATGAGAAACGCTGGGCTGGAAGAAGCACAAGCTGGAATCAAGATGGCCAGGAGAAATATCAATAACCTCATATATGCAGATGACACCACCCTTATGGCAGAAAGTGAAGAGGAACTAAAAAGCCTCTTTATGAAAGTGAAAGAGGAGAGTGAAAAAATTGGCTTAAAGCTCAGGAAATGAAGATCATGGCATCTGGTCCCATCACTTTATGGGAAATAGATGGGGAAACGGTGGAAACAGAGTCAGACTTTATTTTGGAGGGCTCCAAAATCACTGCAGATGGTGATTGCAGCCATGAAATTAAAAGACGCTTACTCCTTGGAAGGAAAGTTATGACCAACCTAGATAGCATATTGAAAAGCAGAGACATTACTTTGCCAACAAAGGTCCATCTAGTCAAGGCTATGGTTTTTCCAGTGGTCATGAATGGATGTGAGAGTTGGACTGTGAAGAAAGCTGAGCGCTGAAGAACTGATGCTTTTGAACTGTGGTGTTGGAGAAGACTCTTGAGAGTCCCTTGGACTGCAAGGAGATCCAACCAGTCCATTCTAAAGATCAGTCCTGGGTGTTCTTTGGAAGGACTGATGCTAAAGCTGAAACTCCAGTACTTTGGCCACCTGATGCAAAGAGTTGACTCATTGGAATAGACTCTGATGCTGGGAGGGATTGGGGGCAGGAGGAGAAGGGGACGACAGAGGATGAGACGGCTGGATGGCATCACCGACTTGATGGACATGAGTTTGAGTGAACTCTGGGAGTTGGTGATGGACAGGGAGGCCTGGCATGCTGCAATTCATGGGGTCGCAAAGAGTCGGACACGACTGAGCGACTGAACTGAACTGAACTGAACTGAATGTCCCTTGAGTGTTTCACCTCTTGGAATTTGGGGTACATGTCTAATTTCTTTATTAAACCATGGGATCCCTGAAGCAAAGACTGAATTTTCTGTTTTATCTCCCATGGTGTTTCAGTTAATCCCTACCTGCGGTCAGCATTGCCCTTGTTCCCTGGCTCTACCACTTACCAGCTGTGTGACTTCAGGAAGATTGCTCAACCTTTCTGTGCCTATTATTTCTTCTCTAAAATAAGATGATAATTTTATCATGTTTCCTAAATTCTACAGAAATTAAATTACTCCAAAGATTAAGTGAGTGAAAGTCATTCAGTCGTGTCTGACTCTTTGTGACTCCATGGACTATATAGTTCATGGAATTCTCCAGGCCAGAATACTGGAGTGGGTAGCCTTTCCCTTCTCCAGGTCTCCTGCATCGCAGACAGATTCTTTACCAGCTGAGCCACAGGGAAGCAACCCACCCCCCGCAATAGATTAAGTGAGTTAATAAATGTGAAATACTTAGAAGAGTGACTGGCACATAGTAAGCATTCAGGAGGTGTTAGTTATTATTAGTGACATATGTACCAGCACTTACAAAATATAGACATGTTTTTTATGTATTTCATATAAGCTGGCTTCTACAAATGACTAAACTCTGGTTATTAATTTAAATTGACAAAAGATAAATAATAAATAGCTAATCATTAATATCATAACTCTAAAGTATATTTTTTATTTTACTTATCAGAAATATCACTATTATCTGAAACTAGCATAAAACTACAAGTCTTGATGAAATCTTCTCAAATGATTAATAATGTGTAATCAGGGAATATTTGCTAATTCAATGAACCAATATTCCCTGAAAATTTGAGCATAAAAAGAAATAACAAATCCAAAGTTATCGCTTTTCTTATTCCCTTCTATTTTGCCTTGTATAATAAAATCTTGTATTTCTATCTAAATTAATTCAACAATTTTACTAATTTTGACAAGAACAAACCTGGGCTAAAGTTTGTTCTGTGAGAATCAAAACAATAATATAAATAAAATTGGAATAAAAATTCAAAGAAAACACTTCTCTTAGTTAGATAAACACTTTGGAAGTATCCACTTAGGTACTGATAATTTTACTGAATTTCTACAAATAATAAATATTGGAGAGAGTGTGGAGAAAATGGAACCCTCCTTCAGTGTTGGGAGTGTAAATTGGTGCAGCCACTACGTAAAACAGTATGAAGGCTCCTTAAAAAATTAAAAATAGAGCTAACATATGATCCAGCAATCCCACTCCTGGTCATGTGTCCAGAGAATAATAATTCGAAAAGATAGATTCACCCCAGTGTTCATAGCAGCACTGTTCACAGTAGCCAAGACATGGAAGCATCCCAAATGTCCACTAACAGATTAATGGACAAAGAAGATATGGTATGTATGTGTGTGTGTGTGTGTGTGTGTGTGTGTATATATATAATTCAGCCATAAAAAAGAGCAATATAGATGGACCTAGAAATTATCATACTAAGTGAAGTACGTCAGACAAATGCAAATATCATATATCACTTATATGTGGAACCTAAAAAATGATACAAATGAATTTATATACAAAACAAAAACAGACTCACAGACATAGAAAACAAACTTATGGTTACCAAAGGGGAAAGGTTGGAGGGAGGGATAAATTAGGAGTTTGCGATTAGCAGATACAAACTACTGCATATAAAACAGATAACAAGGTCCCACTGTATAGTACAGGGACCTGTATTCAATATCTTGTAATAATAAACTATAATGGAAAATAATCTTAAAAAGAATACATATCACACAAGAATACTAAAGTGGGTTGTCATTTCCTCCTCCAGGGGATCTTCCTGACCCAGGGATCAAACCTGCGTCTCTTACATCTCCTGCTCTGGCAGGTGGGTTCTTTACCGCTAGCACCACCTGGGAACCCCTATATATAGAGAGACATACATATATATGAATCCCTTTGCTGTACACCAGCAACTAACAACACCGTAAATCAAGTATACTTTAAAAAAAAAAAACCTACAGTTGTCATTATAAAAAATAATTTTATTGAATTTGAAACATAGATGGGCACTGTTAAGGCTATTATAATATCTTAATTTTAAATTGTTCATCAGGATCAATTCAAGAAGAAATAGCACTTTATCTGATAACTGCAGATATTCAAAAGTAATAGTTATATTTTAGAAATAATATTCTAGTCATCAGATAACTTTTCTGACTCAGACTAGTAGCTCTACTTTAACCTAAATTATTGGTTAATAATTATAGGCATAAATGCACACCTATTAAAAAAAAGATTCAGTACATTCAGACAGTGGCTGATGTCCACCACAGGAAAGCAGTAGATTGAACACTTATTGAGCACTTGCTATTTTCAAGACTGTGAAGAATGAAAGATTAGTTACAAATAGTCCCTCAAAGCACTAGCCTACAAAACTGGTGTGGGAAATGCACGCAGACAGATGGATTTAATACAAAGCAGAGGGAAGCCCCACTGTAATGTCTGAGAGTAGATGAGGGAGTGGTTGATTGTGACTCAAGGAATAAAGAGAGGGTAAGGTTTCCAAGAGCAGAGTTGGGCCAGGGCATCAGTGGATGAATGCACATAAGCACTGGTGGTGTGGAGGAAAAGCGCTTGCCCTAGAGCCACGAGCAGCTTCCTGTGAGTCGAGGGTGTGCCCATCCTGGGTGGGGATGAGCGAATGTGTGGGAAACAAGGCTGGAGACTTGGACTGCAGCCAGACCAGAGAGAGACTTGGAGACCATTCCAGGGAGGTTGGGCTTTATTCTGTAAGGGGGCGATCCACAGACATTTTTTGAGCCTAAGAGTGAGCAGACCTCCATTTGAGGCACTCTCTTATGCAGCAGTGGAGAGGATGGTTTAGAGTCAGGAAAACCAGGTGACCAGTGAGAAGGTCATGGTGCCAATTGTCCCTGGTTGAGACTTTTATTCTCAATCTTCCAGTTTCCTGCCATCTTCAGAGAGGATTGCTATGTAAAAATTGTTTTACTCCAGCCCCCCTCAACCCCCCACCAAATCATCACAGCTACAAGTACACACGATATACTTGGACAATATACACAGTATCGGTTCAGTTCAGTCTCTCAGTCGTGTCCGGCTCTTTGCGACCCCATGGACTGCAGCACGCCAGGCCTCCCTGTTCATCACCAACTCCCAGAGTTCACTCAAACTCATGTCTATTGAGTCAGTGATGCCATCCAACCATCTTGACCTCTGTTGCCCCATTCTCCTTTCCGCCTTCAATCTTTCCCAGCATCAGGGTCTTTTCCAATGAGTTAGTTCTACCCATCAGGTAGCCACACTATTGGAGTTTCAGTTTCAGTATCAGTCCTTCCGATGACTATTCAGACCAATTTCCTCTAGGATGGACTGGTTGGATCTCCTTGCTGTCCAAGCAACTCTCAGGAGTCTTCTCCAACACCACAATTCAAAAGCATCAATTCTGGAGAAAGAAATGGCAACCCACTCCAGTATCCTTGCCTGGAAAATCTCATGGACAGAGGAGCCAGGAAACTGTTTCCATTGTTTCCCCATCTATTTGCCATGAAGTGATGGGACCAGATGCCTGATCTTAGTTTTCTGAATGTTGACCTTTAAGCTGACTTTTTCACTCTCCTCTTACACTTTCATCAAGAGGCTCTTTAGTTCTTCTTTGCTCTCATCCATAAGGGTGGTATTATCTGCATATCTGAAGTTATTGATATTTCTCCTGGCAATCTTGATTCCAGCTTATGCTTCATTCAATCCAGCATTTCTCATGATGTACTCTGAATATAAGTTAAATAAGCAGAGTGACAATATACAACCTTGACATACTCCTTTCCTGATTTGGAACCAGTCTGTTGTTCCATGTCCAGTTCTAACTGTTGCTTCTTGACTTGCATACATATTTCTCAGAAGGCAGATCAGGTGGTCTGGTATTCCCATCTCTTTCAGAATTTTCCACAGTTTGTGGTGATTCACACAGTCAAAGTCTTTGACGTAGTCAAAAAAGCAGAAGATGTTCTTCTGGAACTCTCTTGCTTTTTTTGATGATCCAATGGATGCTGGCAATTTGATCTCTGGTTCTTCTGCCTTTTCTAAATCCAGCTTGAACATCTGGAAGTTCACAGTTCATGATCTGTTGAAGCCTGGCTTGGAGAATTTTGAGTATTACTTTGCTAGCATGTTAGATGAGTGTAATCGTGCAGTAGTTTGAACATTCTTTGGTATTGCCTTTCTTCAGGATTGGAATGAAAACTGACCATTTCCAGTCCTGTGACCACTGCTGAGTTTTCCAAATTTGCTGGCATATTGAGAGCAGAACTTTCACAACATCATCTTTTAGGATTTGAAATAGCTCAACTGGCATTCCATCACCTCCACTTGCTTTGTTCATATTGATGCTTCCTAAGGTCCACTTGACTTTACATTCTAGGATGTATGGCTCTAGGTGAGTCATCACACCATCATGGTTATCTGGGTCATGAAGATCTTTTTTGTATAGTTTTCCGTGTATTCTTGCCACCTCTTCTTAATATCTTTTGTTTCTGTGAAGTCCATACCATATCTGTCCTTTATTGTGCCCATCTTTGCATGAAATGTTCCCTTGGTATCTCTAATTTTCTTGAAGAGACCTCTAGTCTTTCCTATACTATTGTTTTCCTCTATTTCTTTGCATTGATCATTGAGGAAGGCTTTCTTATTTCTCCTTGCTATTCTTTGGAACTCTACATTCAAATGGAAATATCTTTCCTTTTCTTCTTTGTTTTTCACTTCTCTTCTCTTCACAGCTATTTGTAAGGCCTCCTCAACCATTTTGCCTCTTTTGCATTTCTTTTTCTTGGGGATGGTCTTGATCACTGCCTCCTGTATAATGTCATGAACCTCCATTCATAGTTCATCAGGCACTCTGTTTATCAGATCTAATCCCTTGAATCTATTTGTCACTTCCACTGCATAATAATAAGGGATTTTATTTAGGTCATACCTCAATGGTCTAGTGGTTTTCCCTACTTTCTTCAATTTAAGTCTGAATTTGGCAATAAGGAGTTCATGATCTGAGCCACAGTTAGATTCCAGTCTTGTTTTCGCTGACTGTATAGAGCTTCCTCATCTTTGTCTGCAAAGAATATAATCAATCTGATTTAGGTATTCAGCATCTGGTGATGTCCATGTGTAGAGTCTTCTTGTGTTTCTGGAAGAGGGTGTTTGCTATGACTAGTGCATTCTCTTGGCAAATCTCTATTATATGCACATTATATATTTCAAAAATTCTGAAAAATTCATCTTTTGTTTCAAGCTCTAGGTCTGAACCTGTGTGCAATCTTGTGGGGTCAGAGGGGAGGCATCTGAGCTAATTTGTTGATCTTAACATTTCCTTCCCTGCCTACAGCATAAGCCACAGATACCCTATGAAAAGGGGTCCACAGCTGTGTGCTATGAGAGGGGAACCCTACCCAGGATGTCTGCGTCTCATCCTCTCCTTGAAACTCTTTCCTTTTGCCTTAGTTTCCTTCCTGATATCATATACCTAGAACCTACCCAACACTTTTGGGTGGACAGCTCAGTGCACAGCCTGCCTAGATCTATGGTCCAGCCTGTCTTGCAGATTAAGATGCCATCTCTCATATCCTTCTCTGCTCCTCACCCACCAACCCAAAGGCCAGATCTTCCCAGTCCAATATTGGCCCCTTCTAGAAGAAAATTCACACAGGATGAGTAAAAAAAGGAGTCAAAGCAAAGGATAAATCCTTTCAGTTCCACACATGAGAGGCCTTTAATGCTTATCCTTAAATACCTTAACTACCAAGACGGAGAAGGCAATGGCACCCCACTCCAGTACTCTTGCCTGGAAAATCCCATGGACGGAGGAGCCTGGTAGGCTGCAGTCCATGGGGTCGCTAAGAGTTGGATACAACTGAGAGACTTCACTTTCACTTTTCACTTTCATGCCTTGGAGGAGGAAATGGCAACCCACTCCAGTGTTCTTGCCTGGAGAATCCCAGGGACAGGGGAGCCTGGTGGGCTGCCGTGTATGGGGTCACACAGAGTCGGACACGACTGAAGTGACTTAGCAGTAGCAGTAACTACCAAGAACAAATTATGGTCTCTTCAGCACAACTATAAAGAGAAATTTGGATTTGCATATAAAAAAGGAGGTTGTTGGAGCTAACTGATTTGTCAGGCCCCTGTGGCTTGCCATGTTACATATTAGTGGCTAACGTGTCATAGTCTGGCTGACTAACTTGGCCAACAGGCTCCCCAAAGGTGAGACTCTAATGACTCACCTGAAGTTTTAACATTCCGAAATCTGGACTTCTCCCTGGGAAATTTTCTGATGAGCAAGATGTAGGTTTGTGAGCCTGAGCACTGCCTTGGCCTCTGGCCGTATCTGCGTGGCAAATGTGGAGACAGAACTCAGCACAGATGGTGGCTCCTGAATCATTAACTCCAGGCAGCTGTATTCAGTGGTCACTGAGCTCCTAGCAACACGTGTACTGCTAGCCTAGAGACTATACCGAGAAATAGTATGAGGCCTCTTACAGGTCGTAGGCCATGGAACACATGTTTAATTTCTTCAGAAAAAAAAAAAAGAAGCACTGGCCAAAAAATGATAGAAAAAAATCTGCCAAACATCTCATTTCCTGCTATATAACCAGATGGTTATGAATCATGTGAAAAGCCCGTCCACCTCCATGAACAAATATTTCATGTTATTTACAAATGAGGAGTACATCGGTGACAGCATAAATGGCTAAAAAAACATCTAGTATACAGAAGTATACAGAAAGTATATTTTTTCGTATACTTTTCTCAAGTATACGAAAAAATGTGTAGCATTCAAATTTTTAATCTCTCCGGGTTTTCTGAATAATGCACATTAAACAGTTATCAATGATGCAACAAAGATTATTCAGTGTTCAAATGCATAGACACATCACTATTTTGCAGAAAAGATTTTCCATGAAGCAGTAATTAATTTTTTTCACTGTGGTTTGACCCTCTTATTTAGAAACAGCAATAAACATTTTTGTTATGGCTTTGAAAAGAGAAAATGAATGCTTTCTTCAAAGAGAAAAAAAAGACAGGAGGAACAGAGAGAAGGGAGGAAGAATGGCTGGTCCTTTGCTAGGTGAGGTACCTACAAGCTGTGAACAAAATGAGGAAATGCTGGGGCTTTCTACACATCTGCCTCTCACTGGAGCAGCGCACAGCCCTCAGCCTCCCGGCCCCCATGGGGAAGCAGCAGCCTTTGGCACAATCTGGCACAGAGTGGTTCTGGCACTGTCCTCTTTGGCCTCTTGACAAGAATGTTCACTTACACATCCCAAGTTATCCTAAGTCCATCTGTTGTGTTCTGGGGATCAAAAACAAATGTGGACACTCCCCTGTCCTGTGGCCACCCTATCTCTCAGGCTCTGACTTGCTTTCACAAGTATTTGGGGAAAAGCCCAGACTTGTCTCAGGAGGATTGTCTGGGAGGCAGAGATGAGCCCACAGCCAGTGGCACCCCTGCCCCCTGACCTCACCCAGTGACAGGGTGAATCAACTGACAGTCCCCAACAAACAGTGGGGACAGGGACTGCTGGGTCTCCCAGAGTCTTCAGTTTGGAGATAAGCCACACACTGTTTGGTTCATTTCTCGGTAGAGACAGAGCTATAAGGAAACTTCAAGATGATTTTACAGAAGGAAGACTCATGAGGGTGAGCAAGTTCAAGCAACTCATGCTGGTCGCAAACTGAGTTACAGAAGAGTTGGGATTAGATACCAAGGATGGGAATTTTATTTTTGATGTCATCTTGGGGCTTCCCCAGTGGCTCAGCAGATGAAGAATACGCCTGCAATACAGGAGACATACATTTGATCCCTAGGTTGGGAAGATCCCCTGGAGAAGAAAATGGTAACCCACTCTAGTGTTCTTGCCTGAAAAATCCCATGGACAGAGGAGGCTGGCGGGCTACAGTACATGAGGTCACAAAGAGTGAGACACAACTGAGTGACTGATCATGACAAATTGAATTGGTTTAAATTAAAGGTAACAGCCTTAATCGAGGTACTCTTCAAAAGGAAATAAAGCCAGGGCTTTTGGGGTGGTAGGGAATGGAAGTAAGGGAAAAGAAACATCAGTCAGTGTTGATAATCACTGAACAGACACCTTTTGGACACAGGTTTGACGGGTCCAATAAAATACCACACCATCCGCACAACCTGCCAGACCTGAACCACAAGTTCAGGTGCCAAGTGGAGGAGGGGACACGCAGGGAGAGAAGAGGGGAAGAGGTTTCTACCTCTTCTCAGCACAGCAGCCTGGCACCTCATTCTTCCGGGGACAACAGAATGTTGTGCCTCCACATTACCTGCCAGGAGAAGCCCCGAGGCTTCCTCACTGGCTCCTGATTCTGGGGGCTCTGGGTTGGTGGGCAGCTCTTGAAGCCCAGTCATGTGAACTGTTTACCCATCCTGTGCTTGATTTTACTTTGTTACAGGGAGAAGTCAGAGGGTAACTGCAGGCTCTCTGAGTCTGGATTTTCTGCTAAAGAGGACTTATAAACAGAACTTGAGGGCCTTCCTGAGAAAGAGGAATTGGCCTCTCTTCATTCAGGAGCCAGTGATTATTTGCACACGAAGCAAATAGCACTCAAGCTAACAGTAAACGGCTCTGGGGACGTGTTGTTCTTGGACCCTGGGAATTTACCCAAGATACCTCTGTAATTTGAAAATTGCTGTTAATCACATTAAATTCTGATGGTTACAGATTCTTCCAGAAGGGATGACTATTAGAAATACATATTGACAATCGAGGGTCTGATGAACAGGCACTACCTGTGTAAATTGTTTTTCTGATAATCCAAGTCCCTTAAGATGACTTCAGAATTCATAATTCATAAATGCAAGTTATCTATGAGTCAAAATTGGGCAATATAATGGGAAGTGAAGTTAAAACCTGTATTATTCCCTCCTCCTCCTAAACAGAAAACATACTGCATTTGTTCTGGTGCTGGAACCACCCACTGCAGGTTATTGCTTTGGGCTTTTGTATCCAAGAGAATTTCTTCAAGATGAAAATATCTCAAAAGGGACATATCAGCTGTCACAGACTAACATGTGTCCCCTCAAAATTTATATGTTGAAGTTCTAATCCCCCATACTTCAGAATGTGACTACTTGGAGACTGGGTCTTTAAAGAGGTAATCAGTTAAAACGAGGTCCTTAGGGTGGGCCCTGATCCAATATGACTGCTGTCTTTATAAGGACTGCTGTCTTTATAAGGACATTAGGACACAGACATGTACAGAAGAAAGACCATCAAAGATACTGGAATAAGACGGATGTCTGGGAGCCAAGAAAAGAGGCCTTGAAAGAAACCAACCGTACTAACACTCTGATCTCAAATTCCCAGCCTCTACAATTGTGAAAGAATGAATTTCTGTGATTTAAGCCACCCAGTTTGTGGTACTTTGTTATGGCAGCCTTAGAAAACAAATGTGTGTGTGATCACTTGATGAGTCGTGTCTGACTGTTTGTGACCCCATGGACTGTATCCCACCAGGCTCTCTGTCCATGGAATTCTCCAGGCAAGAATACTGGAGTGGATTGCCATTCCCTATTCCAAGGGATCTTCCCAACCCAAAGATCGAACCCACATCTCCTGTGTCTCCTGCATTGCAGGCACAGGCTTTACCACTGAGCCACTGGGGAAGCCCCTAGAGAACAAATAAACATTCAAACATGAATTATTGACAGAAAAAAAGCAAGCCCTGTTGATTCCACGGGAACGGAGACCATATGCAAATCAAGCCCCTTGCAGAGATGCTGGGGCGCAGTGTTCAACAACATGAGCTTTGGACTCACTGTTATTAATAGCTGAGGAAAGCTACTTCACCTCTCTAAACTTCATGATAATTGCGCCAACCTTATAAAGTTGTTAGGACAATAAAATACATGGAAAGTGCACAGTGCCTGGGATGTGGCAAATTCTCCACAGATTGTTATTATGATAATGGTGAGAGGGACCAGGAGAGGAAGTCTCTGACAATGGGACTGAGGGAGAGAATAGGAAGCTGATAGAAACAAGGATGTTCTGGAGAGCTGACAACCAGATTTTAGGTCCAGCTCTATAGCTGATTAGATAACTTTGAGACATCGCTTAGCCACTGTAATCCTCAGTTTCCCCACCTATACAATGAGAAGTCTGGACAATATACAAAAGAAAGTACGCGAGAGGGAACTGAAAACCACCTCAGTTTTGTCTTGTGGTCCTGGTTCTTTGCTTTTTCCTTTCCACAGATGTCAATCATCGATCAACCTTAGAGTCACACAGGGGACATAAGTATAAGTTTCTACTTTCTCTCTCTCTCTTTTTTTTTCTCTATTCCACCAAATTCCCAGCCCTGTAACAGGTACCATGATTGACAGGAAGAGCATTTTCCTAGGCCACTTTTAGCAGTGATCTTAGGACTCCGATGTGGCCCCCTTGACCCCTCTCCGATGATTTTCATTTGAGTCTCCCCTCAAACTCTGATATCCAAGAAACGTATATTCCCACATCCCAGGACAAAATTACCCTGGGTCCTAGGAGACTGAAAGAGCATGGGTGAGTTAGATCTGGTACCCAGAGATTTACCTGACATTAAATTCTCTGTCAACATCAAACTTACGAGCCTTAATCACAAAAATGACTTAGTATATGACAATTGATGAAGCTTTGAATAGAGCACACATTCGTTCAGGCAATTAGCACTTGCTCTGTGCCTACTTGCTCCCAAGATGCTGTCCTAAGCTCTAAGGCTGCACATGGGGAGGAATAAGACACAGTTCTTTGGGAAGGGGTGATTCATGGACTCAGACAATCTGTTAAAAAAAAGCCATCATTTTATCATGCTTCTTACATCAAACAAACCATGGCATTTTGCTGTTAAATACTGATATATGCCATCATGAAAATAATTAAAACTTCTTCACTTCTAGAGCCATCAGTTGCCCATTTCTCACCTGTTCAGTCAAGGCAAATGGCACTTTTCCAGATTCCAGGACTCAGACTCATTGCTAATATCAGGACACTTCTCAAGTCAGAGGCCAGACTTGACTGCTCATTGACTCCTCAAGCAGACTTATGAATAAACAGAAAAGTCTGGACCCTTTAGGTATCTCTGGTCAAAACAAGTACTTGAAATTTCTGACTCTGCCATTATCTGGCATCCAACTTGGGCCATTTCCTAGAAGTAAGAGGACTGGGAAACATCAAGATCAGGGAACTGACAAGCAAATCCCCACTGTGTGGATCCTGGGCATGGAAGTACCTGATAAAAAGTGGTTATAAAGTGAGAACACAGTTTTCCAGTTACTGAGTCCCTGGGTCTCATATGCATGTGTGTGGACTTATAGGGCAAACTTTCCAAGCCTCAATTATCAAAAGAGGAGGAGGATTGAACACCCTCAGAAAGTTCTCAGTCTTTATAGCACAATTTGAAAGAAGTGTAGAAGGGGGCAAGTCCCCTTTTACAGGGCAAAGTTGAAAGATTACAGAGATGATTTTCATTGTCGCTTGTTCTATAGGTAACAAAACCCCAGCAGCCCCAAGTATTTAGAAAGAAAATAATGCAAGGCTTAACATGATAAGAGGAGGAGTGAGGGGGAAAGGGGTGGGGGGAAAGGAAGAAGGAGAATATGATGGCAGAAGAAGAGAGTGGGGAGAAGGGGCAGGAAGAGGGTGAGGGATGGTGGGGGGAGAAAGAGAATGGGAAGGGAAAGGAAGTGCAGTAATTGTCCAGTTCTGTCAATAAACTGGCCTGTGTGCATATAGATGAATTTGGCTGGCTTGACAATAAAGATCTTAACATAGAACCTCTTTGAAGATTCTCTATATCATAGTGATCCTACTGCTCCCTGGAGAGTGGGCTTTTCCAAAAAGGATGCATGATCAAAATCTTCCCACAGCCAGAGATGACTCAAGGCTTCCTCACAAGCTTCACTTCTACACTGTAAGAATATGCTTTGCTTTTGATATGGCTTGAAAAGTGTGTATTTTTAGATGAAATAAAGGTATTCTAAAGCTAGAAGATTTTAAACTTGCAACTGGAAGGTTTCTTATGAGCAAACAGAATGCATTCAAAAAAGTTTGTCTGTAGAATAGTCAGAATGGTTATCTGTGCTTTGCAGAGTTAAGAGCATATTCAGTCAATGGAAGGAAAATGCTAAATGTTTGGGGAAAGGCCTAGTAGCCGATACTAACAGGTAATATTTATTGAGCATTTACTAGGCACATTTGCTCTTCCCAACAACTCATGAGGTGTGTATTATTTTCCCTGTTTCATACATTAAGGCAGTTGAGGTTTAGTGATATTAAACAACTTATATGGTAATGGGATTTGTCAGTATGTCAGGATAACTAAGAACCTGGCGTCTGACCCAGGGCCCACCTATTCTTCCAAGTACTATATTGCATTGTCTTCCTACAGATTAAAAAGAAAAACATCTTAATCTTCAATTGTCTGATGAAATGACAGGTGATTCCTCTGCTTGGGAGTCAATAAAGTATGTATAGTGCAACAGACTCTCTTCTACTCTTTCCTTCCTCTTTGGGATTTCCAGAACAGGCCTTTTCGTCATTGGCTCAGCATAGGAGGAACCTAGAATCTCCGTCTATTTTATTTTCTTCTTCAGCTTGAGCCAAAAGCTGCTTCTCCGCCCAGGCCTGCCCCAGCTATGAAAATCCACCTACTCTCTCACACAGCAAGGCATGTGTAGTCTCTGGGGAGGCCTCACAGACTTGATGAGTATGGAAGAGCACCGTACCTTACAGCCAGGAGATGCCAGGAAACATTCCACAGGGAAGTCTGGAGTCACAGGACCATTGAGAGACATGCCTCCCACTGAGGAAAGTACAGAGCTTTTCCACCCTCAGTTAATATAAGTGTGGATGAATTATCTGGTAAATATGAATGTAGCATATGTAAGATCTCAATTCTTCTCATCTGTGTCCGTCATTGTCTCTGAAAATGGGCTAATGACACTCTTTCTTGTTGCCCAGCCATTTTTTGGTCATTTGTCAACAATTTAATACTGTGTAAGGGGTAAGAAGGGAGATGGCAATGGCACCCCACTCCAGTACTCTTGCCTGGAAAATCCCATGGACGGAGGAGCCTGGCAGGCTGCAGTCCATGGGGTCGCTGCGAGTCGGACACGACCTAGCGGCTTTACTTTCACTTTTCACTTTCATGCATTGGAAAAGGAAATGGCAACCCACTCCAGTGTTCTTGCCTGGAGAATCCTGGGGACTGGGAAACCTGGTGGGCTGCCATCTATGGGGTTGCACAGAGTCATACACGACTGAAGCAACTTAGCAGCAGCAGCAGCAGCAAGGGGTGAGAAAGTAAGTCAGACTTCAATCCATCAAAGGTGATGACATCCTGAGAAAGAATTGAAGTGGTTGGAGGATAAACATGTCCTATCAGTGCAGGAACTTTGTGTGTCTTGTTGACTGTCAGTGGCCCTCATATGAATATGTGTCAGAAAAGGAAAAAGGAAGGAGGAAGAGGAGAGACGACATTATTACTCCCACTGGAAAAGTGCCAATTGATGCTCACCTAAGCCTTGAGTTCCTGCTTGTTCTCAAGATCTAATTATGCCTTTGGTGGGAGAGATTTACATTTGTCAAGCATCAACAGAGCATTGAGTCGATTTGCTGCCAATTTCTTTTGATGATATATTTACAGTCTAGAATGAGAATGATTGTATGATCAGTTATCTACTGCCACAGATAAGCGTCCCAGAAACATAGCAACTTAACAGCAATCACTTATTTGCCCAAAATTCTGTAATTTGGTCAGGATCCATTGGGGACAGTTTGTCTCTGCTCCATATAGCCTCAGCTGGGGCAGTTCCACTGAAGATGGATAGTCCACTTCCAAGATGACTCACTCGCAAGGCTATCAAGTTAATGCTGGCTGTAAGCTGGGATCTCAACTAGGGCTGTCGGCCAGAAGCCTCATTCCTTTCCTCCCAAAGCCTGTCCTTGTGGCTTCTTGGGCTTTTTCACAACATGGCAGCTAGGTTCCAAGAGCAAGTATTCCGAGAAAACAAACCCAAGTATGATAGCATTTATCAAGCTTCCACTTGCATTATACTTGCTAATGTCCCATTGTCCAAAGACAATGACTTAAGTCCAGAGTCAGCATGGTCAGTTTCATAGCCAAGTCCAGAACCAGGAATCCTGGTTCACTGTTGACCACCAAAGAAACAGTTTACCATACAGTTTGATCATTTTTGTTTCCACTAGTAGAGAAAAATGGAAAATTGGTATTAACTGTCCACTTGTACATTTTTATTAGCCAGAAACTTAATACCAATGTTTCCAAAGTTTTCAATTGGCTGAGGAAAATTTTCAGAGAAAAAATTCTATGAGAGAAAAAAATTATATTCTATGGGTATAAAATCAGGAGAATAGAAGTTCTTATTTAACAAACAACTATCCTGGAACCACAGGCAAAGAAGAGGCACACATATGATTGAAAATGTGAAAATCGCTCAGTCATGTCTGACTCCTGGTGAGGCCGTGGACTGTAGGCCGCCAGGCTCCTCTGTCCGTGGAATTCTCCAGGCCAGAATACTGGAGTGGTAGCCATTCCCTTTTCCAGGGGATCTTCCTGACCCAGGAACTGAACCAGGATCTCCTACATTGCAGGTGGATTCTTTACCAGCTGAGCTACCAGAGAACATATGATTAGGGGATTAGGGGTGATTATTTTATAGATGAAAATCAAGACATGCTGGTTGGCAAAAAAGCATATACAGACATAAAGCACACATAAATGTCCTAAGAGAGGAAATGTCACAAGTTAATGATGGTTCATAAAGAAATAATAAATATTTTTCAGATATAGTCAGAAAAAAGGCAAGAAAAATAATTCAATTTTGTAAGAAGCAATATTTCAACTGTATTTCAAAGGGTTGTTAATTTGACATTTCATGTTCTTACAAGATTGTTAAAATAGTGAGATGACTAATATTTTGAAGGATTAGAATTCAAATTAACTGAACAAATACAAGAATATTATTTTTTGAGATGTTAGATGTTTCAAGCCTATACTAAGAACTTCACATACATTTATGCTCACAAAAAAATTGAAGGTTCAGAGAGTTTTAATCATCTTCTCAAGGTTACAGTGCTGGTCAGTGTGGGAGATGGGATCTACAGCCAGATCTGTCTGCTTATTATGATCAGTTTGGTAGATAACATATTTCTGTAAATTGCATTTTATTTTTCACTGGCTCCAAGAAACTGAAAATATACTTTCAAAGGAAAAAAATACAGATCAAAGATACAACAAAACATCACATGTAAGAATTTTGAAAGATCTTCTAATCCATAAGCTGAAAGAAAATGTTAATGAAATGATGATAATAACCCCAAAGCAATTAACCCAATCAAATACTAAACCTTCAAATATCAAACTGTAAGCCACAAGCCTTTCCCTGTGGCTAAATATATGTAGGTATTTTGTAAATAAGCAGCTTATTCCTTTATTCCAAGTATTCCCTTTTAACTCCCCCAAAATTTAAAAACTCAAATCTATATACTTTTTAAAAAACTTTAAAAAAACTTGTGCTATACAGTCTTTATCTTAGCTTATTTGCTAATTTCCTGTGGGTCCCAAATTGTTTTATTAACTAAGGATTTTGCTCTTCTTGGGCTAGAAATAATAGTAAGGTTCATTTAATTGATTCATTTATTTGACATCCTTGTAAGTTCTTGATGCTAGTAAAATAAATAACTCATTTTTATGTTCCTTCTTAGAATTAAAAAAGGTAAGTAGAGGTGTTGACCATTACCTTAGCAGTATCTGTAACTCTATGAAATACTGTTAAAAATCCCTGATTTCCTACTTCAACGCTTTCTTCCAAAGTTGGTATTTCTCCACTTGAGGGAAAAAACTCAATAGTGCTCAGCATAAGCATGGACATTATTGGACTAGGGGATAGGTCCTTTAGTTCATTTTTCTCAGAGTTCTATTAGAATTAAATGCCCAATTTTGAAATCAGTAATTTAAGCAAGGAAAGTTTGAAAAGTGTCCAAAAAACATGAGTTATGAAAATTTTTGAAAGGCTAAGAAAATAGGTCTTATGAGAAATTTAAAAGAACTAGAGCTATTTATTCTATACAAGAGATGTCTACAGCGGGACTGAAGATCATCTTCATGTCTGGGTTGGGCTGTTAAGGAACGGTGGTGGCTCCCTCCTGAAGAGGGAGGGAGCCTGAAGGGGATTGAGGCACAAAATGAGGACATCTGTAGGGACTGCAGGGTTCTGGACCAGATTGCCAGGAAGGGGAATTGATTTTAAAAAAACAGGCCAGAAGTATCTTTCTCCAGTGTTGCCCAAGAACAGATTTATACTCAATCATCAACAGCAAACCTGGCCTCATTTCTGAGACACTAATTATTCACAGAATCCAGTGAGATTCAGAGACCAGGCCAGAAGGGTCAACCCCCTGGCTCCACACCCCCATGTTTTGTTTACAGAGGATTCTTCTAGTGTAACACTGAGTAGTTGCTAATGGTAATGTGTTCTCAGGAGACTACCCAGGGTCCTGGAAGGAATTCAGGTTTGGGATTCAAGCAGATCTAGGTTGAAACTCCAGCTCTGGCACTTTATCCATTGGTAAATTCTTAATTCTTAGTTTTTCAGGAGCTTTGCTTTCTCCACTCTTGGTTGAGGATAATAATGCTTACTTTACAATGTCATGAGAATCAAATGATCAAATGAGATAATGTAAAACTCCTTGTCCATGGTAGGTATTTAGCAAATCTTGTTTCTCTGTCTTCCTAAAACTGGGCAGGACTATTGGAATGAGAAGGATAGAAATGAATGTTTAGTTGGAAGCATGAGGAACTGTACACATTTTATAGCCAAATTTCAACTTTTCAAATACAAGCAGTATATAAAAACTACCCTGAAGTTCAACCAATCTTCAAGTGATAATTCTAGGAGGCTCAGTTCCTATTTACTGTTTCCCAAGGTCTATTGCATTTCTCAAGTGCTTTCTGAATGCCAAGTTCTTTGCTGGGCCCTTTACACTCTAATACAACATGGTATTGGCTCTATTTTATAATTGAAGAAACTGCCTTGGAAGATTATGGACTTGCTAATCATGACACATGGCACAGAGTGTTCAATAAATTATTAGTACTGCTGCTTTCATGATGATAAGTACAGGGAAAATATGTTTTCTAAGGCCATTTCATGAAATAGAATTATGTATAACAGTGGACCCTTAATTCACTGAATAATGTAGGGGACTTATTGTACATCTTAAGTGGATTTCTGAGAGTACAGAAAAAGTTCTCTCTGCTCCTGACACCAGTAAGTCTTGAGTGTCACTTGACTTATGCTCTTTCCCAGCTTGTGCCAGCAAGCCCTCTCTGTGCCTACAAATAGCTCTCCATTCATTGTAAGCGTGCAGGTAGGAACAGAGCAGTTCTGACTCATCATTAGGCAGTTCCAACCTGGTGCAATTTGCCTTTCTTCACTCTGTCACCAAGTTAATGGGTTGTATTAACAGCGATATTTATAGACAACAAATTGAACTCCAAGGGGCAGCTATGCCTGTGCCTTTAGGAAGGCCCCCATTCACTGCAGCTCTCACACTTGCAGTGCTGCCATTTTCTGGTGGCCCTAATCCCAGTCTGCTTGCCAGATAGTACATGTGTTTCTTCTCCCTTTCGTGTAAGAAATTTTTGGCTACGGTGATTGAAGGAAGAAAGGGTAATACAAGAATGTATATGATACTGTTCTTGATGTTTTATAGTTATTATGTCCTGTCACACTTAGAATAAGTGATTCCTATGGCCTACAGCATTCTTCATGATCAGACCTACCCCCAAGACACACACACACATGCCCCAATTCCCATGTCTCTTTCCTTTGGTCACCTGGCTCTTGGCACTGTGGCCTCTTCTTGCTCCTGGAAGACACTTAGCAGTGTCCACCTCAGGACCTTTGCACTTGTTTCCCAGATGCCTGCAACTCTCTTCCTTTACCTAGCCTTGTGACTGAGTCCTTCTCTTATTCCCAGTCTCTGCTTAGATGTTAACTAAATAGACCTTCCCTGTCATCCTAACCCAAATAGCACCTTTAGTCACGTTTTTATCTTTCATCCTGCTTTATGTTCCTTCTTAGCACTCAGCTATTTGATATAATGTTGTCCGTTTGCTTGTTAACTTGTACTCAGTCTATACACACACAGGTGCAGAAGTTCCGTGAGGGTAGGGTTTCATCGACCTTGTTCATTGCTCCATGTAGCCCCAGCGCCTAGAACAAAGCCAGGCCCATAATAAGTACACTATAAACAGTGGTTGAAGAAATGATTGTCTGTGAAGTTAGGCTAACTTTTAAGGTGTGATAAATATTCCTGTTGCTGCTGCTGCTAAGTCACTTCAGTCATGTCGGACTCTGTGCGACCCCACAGACGGCAGCCCACTAAGCTCCCCTGTCCCTGGGATTCTCCAGGCAAGAACACTGGAGTGGGTTGCCATTTCCTTCTCCAATGCATGAAAGTGAAAAGTGAAAGTGAAGTCTCTCAGTCATGTCCCATGGACTGCAGTGCAGCCTTCTAGGCTCCTCCTAGAAGTCCTATATATCCATTGTTAGCTGGCCTCACCAAAAGTTACAAACAGTAGTTTCAATTTTTGTCCGGAATTTATTGTGAAAGGAGTAGCCTCTAAAAAACGCTCCTTCCTTTGATGTGAAAGGAAAGAATTTGACACAGGTAAACACAGAAAGAGAGAGAGAAGGAGGTCAAAAGATCTAGTTACTAGTTATAACGATACAACCAATTCAATTGAAAGAGTAGATAAAACTACTGTTGCTTCTGAACAATACTTGGACCCTAAACTTACACAGAAACATATTTCAAAGAGGGCTTAAATTTCATGACACAATGTTTCATAAGTCATTACAAACAGAATGAAAAATACACTTGGTGTCCAGAAAAGTGACGTTCTCATCTAATGTTTTATGCTAGAGGAAGTAGCACTCACGGTTCACCTGAGGTCTTTACAAGTCGATGGAAAACGTTAAGGACTGGAACTCATCTGTTCCCTCTGGTTGACTTTTTCCCAAAGGTACACATTTCCTCTGATCCCTCTCCCCTTCAGCTTTTATATATATATATATTTTTTTAATTTGATTTTATTTTTAAACTTTACAAATTGTATTAGTTTTGCCAAATATCAAAATGAATCCGCCACAGGTATACATGTGGCTTTTATATTAACAAATCAGCATCTCTTTTTATATTAACAAAATACCAATTCTTTGCTCTCTCCCTTTTCTAAAGGAAAATCCATATTTATTTTAGAAACCAAGCCAGCATTTCTCAAACTGCATTCTAGATGATATGCAAGGTATTTACATATATTCCTCAAATCTTATACACACACTGTATATTTCAGTAAATTTAGGAAACTAATGTTCTCTCTCTCTCTCTCCTATTGGTATGCTGCTGCTAAGTCGCTTCAGTCGTGTCCGACTCTGTGCGACCCCATGGACTGCAGCCTACCAGGCTTCTCCGTCCTTGGGATTCTCCAGGCAAGAACACTGGAGTGGGTTGCCATTTCCTTCTCCAATGCATGAAAATGGAAAGTGAAAGTGAAGTTGCTCAGTCATGTCTGACTCTTAGCTACCCCATGGACTGCAGCCTACCAGGCTCCTCCATCCATGGGATTTTCCAGGCAACAGTACTGGAGTGGGGTGCCATTGCCTTCTCCCCCTGTTGGTATGCAGGACACTAATAACTCTGAGAAGTCATGCAATAGAGAAATTGTCTATCTTTGTTTAGCTAACTACTTCTAGGACTTATTTGACAAAAGAACATTTTTTTTTTTGAGACATTTCTCACAGGCACAATTGAGATAAGTAGTTCTTTATCTATACACATACAAGATAGATACATAGGCATTTATAAAACATTTCTTATATTAATAAACAGAGGGAAATGTACAGAAAGAAGATTCCATGTCATAAGCACGCATGTATATTGTTAGAAGTCCTACCATCTAGCCCACTGGAGGAACAGACAAGTTAGAGTAAACCAAGAGTTTGTGCAAAGTTCAAGTTGCAGTTAGCTGACAGAAAGGAAAATAGGGGAGCAGGAATAGCAGGTACACTATTTAATTTTTTGCCTTGCATCTTTTTTCTAGAAACTGCTTCAACTGACTCACTCGACACCCAAATAGTCATGGCAGAGAGTCTTCACCCTTACAAGCTGTAATCAACTGGCACATGATTAGGGCAAGACAGTCTACTAAAACTAGCCAACTGGTTCTTTTCCTAGGAATTTTGGATCCATGACTGAAGGACCATAAGGAAAGGGAAAAATGTGGCATTGAGAGAGAAGCTGAGATAGGGATTGAGGAAGAGGAGGTCTTCCCAAAGAGCCCCGAGCCTGAGTCTCTCACTGAGGTATAGTCCCATCCCCTCCTTGGAGTCCATGAGATATCCCCCTAAACCGCCAAGAAATCTCCTTTCTCCCTTGTCCTGCCTTTTTGCTAGAATTGATTTCTGCTCTTTGCAGACTGATTAACACATCAAGGCAAGAGGGACATAATAAGTGAGCCAAAGGCAACAGGGAGCAAACACTAGAATACAGAGCCCACTCATCTGTCATTTCCCATCCCCCAGACTCACCATTTATCCCTCTCTGTATTTTTTGATGGGGAAAAGGTACAGTTTACACAGAAGGTAGAGATAATTGATTTTGTAGCACGAGATGCCAAGGCATTTAGATTTTCTTTAGTCTGTCAAAACCTGATTACTTTTATTTTGTTTTTTTTTTTCTTTTCTTTATTTTGTCCCAGTGTTTTCTGTAAGTTGTTTGAGCCACTCATATATTATATCACACTTTGCTTCATAAAGATATCTTTCTTTGCAAGGACCTCTGAAGCTTTTTTGAGGGAAGGATTTCAGGTGGTTTATTCTGATTCAGTACAAACATTATTTAGACCTGGTAAAGCTCATTGATATTGTGGTTACATGTAAAAAGCATAGCTGTAGATTGCAATCTGTATTTTGGTGATTGGATATAAGGAATATTAGAAAGCTATAAACAACCTAATTTTATTGTAACTATTTGCCTTAAATCAACTTTAATCAAAAAAATCAGTTTCCTAGAAATGAGACCAGCACCACAAAAGCATTGAACAAGCAAATAACCTTAGAGGCACACAATTAGGAAAGGCTTGAAACTCACAAGAAATCAGAATTACAAACTAAACCAAGGCATCTTTTTCTATTAATCAAGTTATACACACCCACCCCCCACCCACCCCCACCACACACACAAGTGTGTATGCTCTGGGGAACAATATGGCAGCATATACCAAATGCTATGTAAATGCATGTGCTTTTTGATCCACAGTTCAACTTCCAAGAAAAAGGAAAAATATTAAATATGAAAAAGCTACACCCTTAAATATGTTAAATACTACAATTTTTAACAGTAAAAATGGAAATAAAAAATACTAATGTCCAGCTAGAAGAGAATAATGTAGTAAATCATAGTATATACACATGATAAATTGTTATACAATAATTAAAGCAATGGTTTTGGTGACAATACTATTATTTAGCTGCTAAGTCATGTCCGACTCTTTGCAACCCCATGGACTGTAGCCCACCAGGCTCCTCTGTCCATGGGATTCTCCAGGCAAGAATACTGGAGTGGATTGTATTTCCTTCTCTAGGGGATCTTCCTGATCCAGGGATCAAACCCTCATCACCTGCATTGCAGGATTCTTTATCACTGAGCCACCAGGGACCAGGCAACTTATATAAGCAACTAAAACTTATTCATAATTTTATATTAAAGAGCAGGGCCAACATTGCATATATGGGATATATACATATATATGTAAATACATATAAACTATATAAAAAGAAATATATGTTAAAAAATCTGAAAGAAATATTCCTAATTGTTTATAGTGGTTTATTGAATTGTAGTATAACTAGTTTTTAGTATTTACTAAAAGTGTGATTGTGTTATTTTTCTAATTTTACATTTGCTAAATGAAGCAAGTCTTGAAATCTGTAAAAAGTAAATGTTCACACTCCAAGAAACCAAATTTTGATACTAACATAGAGCCAACTAGAATTTAAAGACTAAGTCCCCCCCTAAAAAAAAGTATCTGTTAAAAAAAAAAATTCCATCACTTGTCTATACCTAGTATAAGCTCCAGGGAAAGTATTCTAATCTCAGAGTACACAGTGTTTTAGAAACTGTGTATTAAGAATACATTTTTAAATATGCACCAATACAGTTCCCAGGTGTGATATATGCTATTCGGCAATGAACAAGATAATTATTTTCTTTTGGCATATTGTTGCTATTCGGTCCCTAACTTGTGTTCAACTATTTGCAACCCCATGGGCTGCAGCATGCCAGGCTTCCCCGTCCTTCATTATCTCCTGGAGTTTGCTCAAACTCGTACTCATTGTGTTGATGATACCATCAAACCTTCCCATCCTCTCTTGCCCCTTTCTCCTGCCTTCAATCTTGGCTAGCATCAGGTTCTTTTTAAATGAGTTAGCTCTTTGCATCAGGTGGCCAAAGTATTGTAGATTCAGTATCAGTGCTTCAAATGAATATTCAGGGTTGATTTCCTTTAGTATTGATTGGTTTAATCTCTTTGCAGTCCAAGGGACTCTCAAGAGTCTTCAACACCACAGTTCAAAAGCATCAATTCTTCAGCACTCAGCCTTCTTTATGGTCCAACTCTCACATCCATACATGACTACCGGAAAAACCATAGCTTTGGCTATATGGACTTTGTCTGCAAAGAGATATCTCTGCCTTTTAAAACACTGTTGAAACATGTAAATTATCACATGTGAAATAAATTGCCAGTCCAGGTTCGATACATGATACAGGGTGCTCGGTCTGGTGCACTGGGATGACCCAGAGGGATGGGATGGGGATGGAGGTGGGAGGGGGGTTCAGGATGGGGAACACATGTACACCCATGGTGGATTCATGTCAATGTATGGCAAAACTAATACAATATTGTAAAGTAAAAAATAAATAAAACTGAGATTTTAAAAAATAAATAAAAAATAAAACACTGTCTAGGTGTGTCATAGCTTTCCTTCCAAGAAGCAAACATCTTTTAATTTTGTGACTGCAGTAACCATCCACAGTGATTTTGGAACCCAAGAAAAGAAACTCTGCCACAGTCTCCACTTTTTTCCTATTTATTTGCCATGAAGTGATGCAACTGGATGCCATGATCCTAGTTTTTTGAATGTTGAATTTCAAGCCAGCTTTTTCACTCTCCCCTTTCACTCTCATTAAGAGGATCTTTAGTTCCTCTTTACTTTCTGCCATTAGAGTGGTATCATCTGCATATCAGAGCTTGTTGTTATTTCTCCTGGCAATCTTGGTTCTACCTTGTGATTCAACCAGTTCAGCATTTTGCATGATGGACTTTGCATAGAAGTTAAATAAGCAGACAACATACAGTCTTGAAGAACCCCTTTCCCAATTTTGAATCAGTTCCATGTCCGGTTCTAATTGTTGCTTCTTGAATTGCATACAGGTTTCCAGGAGGCAGGTAATGTGGTCTGGTATTCCCATATCTTTAAGAATTTTCCACAGTTTGCTGTGATCCACACAGTCAAAGGCAGTAGCATAGTCAGTAAAGCAGAAGTAGATGTCTTTCTGGAATTCCTTTGCTTTTTCTATGATCCAATGAATGTTGGCAATTTGATCTCTGGCTCCTCTGCATTTTCTAAATCCAGCTTGTACATCTGGAAGTTCTCAGTTCATGTACCGCTGAAGCTTAGCTTGAAGGATTTTGAGCATTGTCTTCAGCTCAGTTCAGTTGCTCAGTGGTGTCCGACTCTTTGTGACCTCATGAATTGCAGCAAGCCAGGCCTCCCTGTCCATCACCAACTCTCAGAGTTCACCCAAACCCATGTCCATCTAGTCAGTGATGCCATCCAACCATCTCATCTTCTATCGTCCCCTTCTCCTCCTGCCCTCAATCTTTCCCAGCATCGGGGTCTTTTCAAATGAGTCAGCTCTTTGCATCAGGTGGCCAAAGTATTGGAGCTTCAGCTTTAGCATCAGTCCTTCCAATGAACACCTAGAACTGATCTCCTTTAAGATGGACTGGTTGGATCTCCTTGCAGTCCAAGGGACTCGAAAGAGTCTTCTCCAACACCACAGTTCAAAAGCATCAATTCTTCGGTGCTCAGCTTTCTTCACAGTCCAACTCTCACATCCATACATGACCACTGGAAAAACCATAGCCTTGACTAGATGGACCTTTGTTGGCAAAGTAATGTCTCTGCTTTTGAATATGCTGTCTAGGTTGGTCATAACTTTCTTTCCAAGGAGTAAGCGTCTTTTAATTTCATGGCTGCAATCACCATCTGCAGTGATTTTGGAGCCCAGAAAAATAAAGTCAGCTCCTGTTTCCGCTGTTTCCCCATCTATTTGCCATGAGCATTGTCTTACTAGCATGCAAAATGAATGTTATTTTAATGGCAACCCACTCCAGTACTCTTGCCTGGAAAATCCCATGGACGGAGGAGCCTGGTAGCCTGCAGTCCATGGGGTCACTAAGAGTCGAACACGACTAAGCGATTTCACTTTCACTTTTCACTTTCATGCATTGGAGAAGGAAATGGCAACCCACTCCAGTATTCTTGCCTGGAGAATTCTAGGGACAGAGGAGCCTAGTGGGCTGCCATCTATGGGGTCGCAGAGAGTTGGACACGACTGAAGTGACTTAGCAGTAGTAGCAGCAGCATACATTCTTTGGCATTGTCCTTCTTGGGGATTGCAATGAAAATTGACCTTATCCAGTCCTGTGGCCATTGCTGAATATTCCAAATTTCCTGGCATACTGAGTACAGCACTTTAACAGCATCATCTTTTAGGATTTGAAATACCTCAGCTGGAATTCCATGATCTCTACTAGCCCTGTCCGTAGTAATGCTTCCTAAGGCCCACTTGACTTCACACTCCAGGATGTCTGGCTCTAGGTGAGTAATCACACCATCATGGTTATCCAGGTCATTAAGACCTTTTCCGTATATTTCTTCTGTGTGTTGTTTCCACTTTTCTTCATCTCTTGTGCTTTGATCAGGTCCTTACCATTTCTGTCCTTTATTGTGTCCATCCTTGCATGAAATGTTCCTTGATATCTCCAATTTCCTTGCAGAGATCTCTAGTCTTTCCCATTCTATTGTTTTCCTCTATTTCTTTGAATTGTTTACATAAGGCGGCTTTCTTTTCTTTGCTGTTCTCTAGAACTCTGCACTCAGTTGGGCATGTCTTTCCCTTTCTCCCTTGCCTTTGGTTTCTCTTCTCTTCTCATCTATTTGTAAGGCCTCCTCAGACAACCACTTTACCTTCTTGCATTTCTTTTTCTTTGGCACATTATACTGTTAATTTTTTTTTTTTCTGAGAGAAAGCAACATACTACATAGTGTTATAAATGTTGAATATCTACTTTTACATATTATTATTTTTTATCAGTCTCAATTCATGTGCATGAGAAATTCTGAAAACAATTCTATAACAAATCCCATCAGAAGGCAAGTGTGAAAAAATGAACAGTCATTTTTCCGATTGTTGTTGCTATTACTGTTACTCTACATTTTGGCTGAAATTTAACATTCTAAACACAAACTTTGTCCTCTCCTACCACCACTCCAAGAAAACTTTCCTCCAAAATGTCATTCCTTACCTCCCCTTTGCCAAATGAAAAGAATGGTCTTTGTCTTCTCCCCATTAGCCTGGAGTCCTCTATAGCCTCTGGCACCATTAATAGCTTTTGAATTTCTTCTGTATTCCAGGCATTGTTCTCAATGCTTTCAAGCATGATTTTACGTAATCCTCACACCAACCCTAAAAGAGCAGATACTTTTAATTGCCCCATTTACACACATGGGGAAATGGAGGCACCCAAAGTGTAAGTTGCCAAGATAATCTTGCTAGTTATATTAGGGAATCTAAATTTGAACTCAGCCAGTCCTACTTGAAAATCCACGTGCTTGTCCACAGGAAAGTCATCATCTCCAAGCTGCTGTGCTTTTTGGAGTAACCTATTACATTACTTCTGTGCCCTTTGCTACTTTCTCATGCTTTCTCTCCTCTGCCCCAACTGATGAGTAAGCCCAGGATCTATTTCCCTCAGCCCAGAGGTTCTTCCTCCTGGACTTAGAGATTATCTCATGACAATGAGTGTCAGCCTCTATCTGGGACAGCCATCTTAAATACTTTGTTGTTGTTATTCAGTCGCTAAGTTGTGTCAGATTCTTTTGTGACCCCATGGACTGTAGCTCCTCAGTCCATGGGATTTTCCAGGCAAAAGTGGATTGCCATTTCTTTCTCCAGGGGATCTTCCTGACCCAGGGACCAAACCCATGTTGCTTGCATCTCCTGCATTGGCAGGCTGATCCTTTACCTCTGGGCTGCCAGCAAAGCCCTTAAACTACTTGTGCCAAGTACAATTAATGGTATTGTTTTATTATATGAAAATAGTGCTTCACATGAGAATATGCTTCACACATGTTATTTGATCCTCAGACTCTACATGTTCAAGGTCAAGTTAATTTCTCTTCAACGACTTCCAGCTTCCTTGTTCTTTCAGGGTGTTATCATTCTCCTGTGCTCAACATCTGAGTCATCTTTAATTCCTCCTTCCTCTTTAGTCTCCACATTTGCTCTATTACCTGGTCCTAAAGACTTTCACCAAGCCTTTCAGCTTTTTTTTTCCTTCTTTTCACTTTCTTTGCCACTAAAGTACACTCCAAGAATATTATCCTCCTCACTCAAAAACCTTCAGTGGCTCCCTACTACCTAACCAGATTAAGAGCAACCTTCTAAACCAAAACATTAAGGTTTCTTTATGTCTTCACCATCTTTCAGCATCCATTTAAATTAATTCACTATGTGTGTCCCACACTCATCCATAGTAGAAAACACTTATGCCTCATCTCTAATCAAGGGGAACACTGCAAGGTTTCAGATAGATTAAGTCACATGCATTTTGTCTTAACAATTGTCACACTCATCTTAATGCATGATTTTAAAGCAATTTGGCCTGAAAAGTTCCTACAACATCTTGCAGATATCAGCTAAGATTACCTCATCTTTTAAAAAAAACCATGTGACTGTTCTCCACAATTACATTTACAAAATAATCCCCACATTTTAATGCAGAAAACTGCCCCTCCCATTCCATATAGCAGTAGAACAGGAAAAGAGAGGGGTACAGAATACTTTTGGGCTGTTGAAATTGTGAAAATCCTTTTAAATATTCTCCCTCGTCCTAATAAAAGAGTATGGTTCCCAAATAAGAAATCAGTGTGAGTCAGCAGGACTGTAGTCATGACATCCGGTGCTATAAACAGGATTACCCTGAATGATGAAAGCAGCCTAAGGGTAGTGAGGCAGGTAGCAAATTTTTTCTTAGGTTTTGATTTGTATGAGAACTTACTCATATGAATCATATTTAAACCTAATTTTGGTAATATTATTTAAATTCTACATGTTTTAAAAAGTAAAAATTAGCTTATTCTCTATGGTTAAGTCTGATAGTTTGGCCCCTCAATCAAGGCACTTAAGTGCCCCCTGGTGGCAACCTATCATTATTGCAGGTTCATACTTGTTCCTGCTGAGTCGCTTAGTCCTGTCCGATTCTTTGCAACCCGACGTACTGTAGCCCTCCAGGCTCTGTCTTTTTCAGGCAGAAATACTGGAGTGGGTTCCCATTTCCTACTCCAGGGGATCTTCCCTGGGATCAAACCCACATCTCCTGCGTCTCCTGCCCTGGCAGGCGGATTCTTTACCATTGCACCACCTGTGAAGATATACTTCCTTGAAGACTCTCCAATTTCATCCTTTCCTGATCTTGATAGACATATGATAGACACAGTGCTATTTCAGGGGCCATTAGTTCTAATCTATCCATCTTTTAAAAATCCCCAATTACCTAGCCAATGCCTGATATTCTTCAGGTAGTCCTTTATTACTTTGGGAATAAAGAGAAGCTATGAGAGAGAGAAGCTATGAGAGAGAGAGAGAAGCTATGTGTCATGTATGCCTTATTGTTAACAGGCTACTCTATGGTGTGAATAAGTTCACAACTCTCTGCTGAGAAGGGTTTTGACAGCAGACACAATACTCCAAGATCTTCAGAAGAGAAGGGAATATTCCTGGCAAAGGTGAGGGAAGGGCACAAAAGAGGGGCTACATGGGCCAAAGATCAATTTTGTCCATCTGGGGTGTCTTCTTTTTTAAAACCATTGTCAGCTTTGGGAAGGAAGTATCTTTGATGGAAGCAAAGATACTTTGGTGAAAAGTGAAAAGGGGCCTTAATATGAACAGAAGCACTTGGACAGATAGGGGACAGGGTTGGGGGGATGACCAACCTTCCTGAGTGTCTCTATTCTACCCTGTCAGCATCAGGAAACTAATGTGATCTGTCCTGAGAAATACGTTTAACCTAGTTCTCAGCACACGTCACTAACACTTTCTGCTTAACTTGCCTCAGGCGCAGAAGAGCTACATGATCTGGTTACAGTTTAACATATGCCAATGCCTAAGTGATTTCTCTAATTTCTGTAGGGAAAAACAATGCCATGGTAAAAATCAGACCCTAGGAATCCAATCTAATGCTAACACTGGGAAGATATTTATTGTACTCAACAGCTGGTAATGGCAATGTGTAAGATTTCTTTTCTGAGGAGGAGGATAGGGCCAGGAATGCCAAGCCTCACAATTTTATCGTTCCACATCCCTGATTCCAACACTGACTCAGCTACACAGATATGAAAATCCCGAAAGATGCTTGTCCTTAACACTGGTTGATTCCAGGAGAGGAAAAGAAAATGTAGTCAATGACTGCATTTTTTTTTTTTTTTAGATCAAAATCAGTAGAAGCTCGGTATTTCCCAGTATCATAGCTGCTGAGAAACTCAGCACAATATTCATTTGTGAACCTTAATATAGAATCACAGAAGGATTGGTATATATCATTTAAATCCCAGACAACATTTCCCTTTATGGAAGAAACTTTGCAAAGTTTCTAAATTCTGCCTCCTCAGTGACTTTGGCAATGATCCTTAAGAGGCTGTTGACAAACAGGAAATAATACAGAATTATACCTCATGGTCTCCTGAACCATCACATCTATGTTAAATGGGTACTCATTTTGTCTTCCGGAGATGTAAATCTAGCTTTCATGGTCGGGCACTACTGTCTTTCCTTGAAGCTGCAGTCTAACACGAGAGCCATTAGTCACAGGTCTCTAGTACTGAATTCTTAAAATGCAGCTAATCTGAACTGAGATGTACTATAAATGCAAACACACAACAGACTCAGAAGCTTTATCAAGAAATACAAGCTACCTCATTATTAGTGTTTTATACTGATTACATGTTAAAAGAATATTTTGGACATATTGGGTTAAGTAAGACATATTACTAAAACTATACTTTGTTTCTATCTTTTTAATTTGGCCACTCGATCATTTAAAATTGCACATGTGCCTTGCATTCTATTTCTACCAGTAAGGCTCAACTCTTGCTGCATTAGGATTACTCAGAGCTCTTAAATACTCCCAGACTCCAGGTTCTTACACCTGAGCAGTTCAATCAGAATATCTGGGGTTGGGGCTCAGCATTGGGACTTTTTGTTTGGTTGGTTTTCGCTTTTTGAAAGCTCCCAAGGTGACACTAACATACAGATAACATGGAGAACTACTGCTCTACATTCTGGAATTCCATGATTCCAAGATTCTAATGACAACTCATGCAGGTTAAAAGTTCAGAGTTGTTTTTTCCTTATTCTGTATAATCAACTTTGTCTGTTCTAATCTATTTCTCCCTAAAGAAACAATGAAATGTTTTTTGAGTCAGGCAAGTTAGAACTCTGTTTGTTTTATTTTTTAATGAAGTTCACATGAATCCAACACATTGCCAGGGCTCAAAAAAAAATGCACTGAACTTGAAATTTTAAGGTTGATGAATAACACGTAATCTTTCCTGGGGCTGCTTCTGACACTGGCCTTTTCTTCTTGGAAGCACCTGCTTTGTCCCTGCTAGTAACAAGAAATGCATTCACAGTGCTTCTAGGCTTGACTGTGCCTATGAATCATCTGGGTATCTGGTTCATATGCAGATACTGATTCAGTATAGCTAGGGGGTAGCTAGGAGGTAATTCCTGCATTTCTATCAAGTGTCCAGTCCAGGTGAACAACAGGGCTTAGGGAATTAGCTAAAACTCACCTGGGTGGGGTTCATGCACAGCTGCCCAGCCACACACACAAAGGTCGACAACATGCTTACTCTGCTTTCTATAATGTGCACAGAGCAAACTGTTCAATGACCTCTGCTCTGGTTTGTCCACTGAAGCATCGTTGCATGAGCACCCATTTCCTCTCTCTCTAAAGGTGAGCATCCTGAGAGTGGGACAGTATCTTTATCACATCTCTTAGACCTATTCCACTGAACCATCTTTCTTCCCATCCTCAGGGCTGAAGATGGAGCCTATGGGTTGGAGAAGGGGCTCTGAGTGGGACTAATCCCATGTTTCTCCAGACTCCCTTGCATCTGCTGACAGGACTCAAAACTCAGTCCAGGGTGTCCCCTAGGACTAACTGCACCTTGCTTTTTAGACTTGTCTGTATCACTGGCCCAAGAAGTCCAGGATCCCAGGTCACCCCACTTCTCTTATTCTTGACTTCCCATCAGGCTCTTCACCTCCCTCATGCGATATCCACCTTCCAATCACAAGGTCCTCAAACCACAAGACCCCTCCAGGGTGCATTGTGCCCTCTGGATTCACAGTCCTCCTTCAGCAATTCTCTTATATCCTCAGCCTCTTCTCTGAATGTTTCTTCCACCTGGGGCCCTTCCCAAGAGCACTGCTCCCCTGCCACCCTCCCAGATGGCAGCAATGTTTCCCCCTCTTATTCTGGGCCTAGAGATGGAGTGCATGTCCTCCTTGACTGCACAACTGCCTCCATACCATTCTCCCTTGCTAAAACCCTGAGCTTTTATCTCAAGCAGTCACCCATCACTTGCTACCACTCCCCGACTGCACCTGCTCATTTTGGATTCCTTTAGCTTCTGGCTCATGATCACTCTCTCCTGCACTGTTTCTCCCCCTTTTCTTGGTGATTTCATGCACAGATAAGTGTGGACATAAATGGAACATCCAGCATGTTCTCTTAGGCACTTGAAGCCTCTCCTCCAATAAACTGTGTTTGACATCTCCCTCAACCACTCACCCCCATGAACAAACCCTCCTGGATCAATATAATTTCAGCATTTCTGATTTAGCCAGGGTAGGATCAATGCTTTATAAATATCACTGCTGCTGCTGCTAAGTCGCTTCAGTCGTGTCCAACTCTGTGCGACCCCACAGACGGCAGCCCACCAGGCTTCCCTGTCCCTGGGATTCTCCAGGCAAGAACACTGGAGTGGGATGCCATTTCCTTCTCCAATGCATGAAAGTGAAAAGTGAGAGTGAAGTCGCTCAGTCGTGTCCGACTCCTAGTGACCCCACGGACTGCAGCGCACCAGGCTCCTCCGTCCATTGGATTTTCCAGGCAAGAGTACTGGAGTGGGGTGCCATTGCCTTCTCCCATAAATATCACAAAATCTAACAAAATAGGCATGGTCTGAGCTTCTTTCTAACTCAAGGCATATCACATATTGAGGTTGGGTGGAGAGCCTTCCATGTGGTGATTCAGGGACCCTCTGACTTGAGGTGCAGTCCTTTCCCAGGTCTGAGGTTCTTTTGCTGTATTCTCTGCAGACAGCTGATAGACAGAAAAGAGGGAGGATATAGGATTACAGAAGATAATTTCTTATGGGTCAGGCCTAGAAACAGGGAACCCTTCCACTCACATTTCATTTTCCATAACCAGTCACTGGCCATATTAACTCTAAAGAGAAATAAAAAAGTGTAGTCCAGCCATGTTTGGTGGTGAACAATGACCACACCATCCACATTCTCATTTTCATCCATCCCAGTGTTGGACCCCTTACCTCTTAGTTTTCCAGTTCACCTTGTGCCTCAACTACAAGCCTTCAGTCACTGGGAGCACTGATCCATTGATCCTACTATCTTTTGCTGTCCCTCACCCTCTTCTCCTTTTTGCCCATTGAAATCGCCTGGCCAGTCATCATGACTCCTTGCCCCTCTAGCTTCGTCCTTGGCAAAACTGCAACCCTGGTTAAAGACAGCAAACTGCCTACAGCTGCCCAACGAAACATGCTGGGGGAGAACTCACAACCACACTCACGGATCGCATTTCAACTTCCTGGTGATGAACATCAGCGAGCTCCTTCCCCTGCAAGGCAACTGTGTGTGTTTCGTACTCTCTGAGACAACCAAGTAATACCTTATCCACTCTCCTCATGCCTTTGATATCTTCTCCACCATCTTGATGTCTTCTCTGCCACTTTCAGGTGATGGTTTTGCTTCCTGTTTCACTGAGAAAGTTTAAGCCAGAAGAAAAGAAATCCACTGACTCAGTCCACTACCTACCCTCTGACAACAATATGTGTTCTGCCTACCCCCACCCCAAGACCATCGTCACCCCTCACCCTGCCCCCTATATTCTAGATCAGCGGTCCCCAGCCTTTTTGGCACCAGGGACCAGTTTCACGGAAGACAATTTTTCCACAGATGGGGTTCAGGGGATTGGAGAGAGGAGGTTTGGTGATGATTCAAGCACACTGCATTGTGTACTTTTTATTATTAGTGTACTTTTTATTATTACATCAGCTCCATCTCAGATCATCAGGCATTAGATCCTGGAGGCTGGGGACTCCTGCCCTAGATCCATCCCTTCCCACCTATTCAAGAACATGGCTCCACCACTCCTCTCTCTCCAGTACCAAGAACTCCTCCTCTTATTCAATTATTCTCATCATCACATAAAAATGCTACAATCACTCCCATTTAAAAAACAAAAACAAACAAAAAACCCTCTTTTGTTCACCAACCCCTACTAGCTGCTTCTCTTCCCTCTACTCCGTTTCCAATTCCTCCCCTCCCCTCCTCTTTTAAGGGCTTCCCTTGTGGCTCAGCTGGTAATGAATCTGCCTGCAACGTGGGAGACCTGGGTTTGATCCCTGGGTTGGGAAGATCCCCCAGAGAAGGGAAAGGCTACCCACTCTAGCATTCTGTATAGTCCATGGGGTCGCAAAGAGTTGGACAATGCAGCGACTTTCACTTTCACTCCTCTCTTAAACTCATCCATACTGGCTCTTACCCCCTACACCACACACTCTTGTCAGAGTAACAGATAGCCTCCCCTTGACTTAACTTACCAGTCACTTCTCAACCTGTTATCGAAATGCAAGTGCCTGATGCTCAGCAAGGCCAAAAGATACCAAAACGTCAGAGTTTGTAACAGAAAAAGTTTAATCTCAGGGCCATGCAGAGGGGTGAGTGGCTCATCCCTTAAAAACCCCAAACTCCTACAAAACTTTCAGAAAAGCCCTCATAGGAAAGGTGAGGGATGGGCGCGGTTAGTTGTGGCAAACTTCTTGGTGTCAGATCCTTTGTTCTTGAGGTCAGGTCACGATCAGGTATTCATGTTCCTGTAAACCTCTACCAAATGAACGTTATTCTCTGTTCTGACAATAAAGGGAAAGGTCCTCAGGCACAACTTTCACCTTCCAGGGTCCTGGACATGGCTAACAGGAGGCATATCTCAGTTGGCGGCTTCCTCGGGGTCAGATGCCACAGACTGCACTTTATACAGATGGCCGCTGCTATTAGGTCACAGAGGCAGGGATGGAGGAGAGGTTTATGGCTGCCTCAAAGCCTGGGCCTGGCCAGTGGGTGGCCTTGGTGAGGGCTCTGGAGTCCTGCAGGACACAGCCCCCAGACTCTTCCCTGGACATGCCACACCCACCCCCAGCTCACCTGTTGGCCCAAGGAGGGCCCCAGTGAGAAGGTCAGGATCTGCTTCTTACCTCACTCTCTACCTGAGGACCACCACTCCACCAACCACTGACTAAATCCCCTCACTAACAGTGGCTTTTTGACAGTTGTTGCTTGTGGGCGGGGCCCACTGCAGCACCAACCAATGGCTGAGCAGGACCACTAGGTTGCTCATTGACAGTTGGTTGCTTGTGGGTGGGGCCCACTGCAGTGTTAACCAATGGCTGAGTGGGACCTGTTGGCTAGTAACAGGGTGTGGCGTAATGGCGCACAGCAGGGCAGGCTGCTAATGCACAGTAGGGCAGTCTGTTATAAGCCCTCTGTGACTGAAGCCATGAAATTAAAAGACGCTTACTCCTTGGAAGGAAAGTTATGACCAACCTAGATAGCATATTCAAAAGCAGAGACATTACTTTGCCAACAAAGGTCCATCTAGTCAAGGCTATGGTTTTTCCTGTGGTCATGAATGTATGTGAGAGTTGGACTGTGAAGAAGACTGAGCACCAAAGAATTGATGCTTTTGAACTGCGGTGTTGGAGAAGACTCTTGAGAGTCCCTTGGACTGCAAAGAGATCCAATCAGTCCATTTTGAAGGAGATCAGCCCTGGGATTTCTTTGGAAGGAATGATGCTAAAGCTGAAACTCCAGTACTTTGGCCACCTCATGCGAAGAGTTGACTCATTGGAAAAGTCTCTGATGCTTGGAGGCATTGGGGGCAGGAGGAGAAGGGGACAACAGAGGATGAGATGGCTGGATGGCATCACTGACTCGATGGACCTGAGTCTGAGTGAACTTCGGGAGTTGGTGATGGACAGGGAGGCCTGGCGTGCCGCGATTCATGGGGTTGCAAAGAGTCGGACACGACTGAGCAGCTGAACTGAACTGAACCTGACCTTCTCGGAGAAGGCAATGGCACCCCACTCCAGTACTCTTGCCTGGAAAATCCCATAGATGGAGAAGCCTGGTAGGCTGCAGTCCATGGGGTCTCTAAGAGTCGGACACGACTGAGTGACTTTACTTTCACTTTTCACTTTCATGCTTGGAGAAGGAAATGGCAACCCACTCCAGTGTTCTTGCCTGGAGAATCCCAGGGACAGGGGAGCCTGGTGGGCTGCCGTCTATGGGGTCACACAGAGTCGGACACGACTGAAGTGACTTAGCAGCAGTAGCAGCAGCAACCTGACCTTCTGGCAATGTTTGGTGTGGTTTCTCTCACCCTCTTCCCTCTCTGCTCGCTTCCCTGGGCTTCCGGGGCACCACACTCTCCTGATTTCCCTTTCACTTTGCTGGAGGTTCCTCATCAGCCTCCTTTGCTGGTTCCTCCAGACATCTTGGGGAGCCTGGGGCTCAGGCCTTGCACTTCTCCTGCTCTCCATCTGCACAGCCGATGAGCTCACACAGTCCTTGGCCTTCAGCACCATCTCTTCCTTGATGGATCTCACATGTGCCCTTCATCCCAGATGCTTCTCCTAATTCCAGGCCCTTAGGTCAATCCATGTCCTATCCATGGACACACAATCCAGTATCCTCCACTTGAGGGTCAGAAGCCAATGACCAAAAGCCGACTTAAGTATTTTTTCCCCAGATGTCTTCACCCATGGTCCCCCGCTTAAAAGCAACTCTGTCCTTTTGCTTAGGCAAAACCGAAAAAACAAAACAAAACAAAACATGTAGTGTCAGCAATTCCACTCTTTCTCTTATACCTGCTTCAACCTGTCAGGAAATTTTGCTGAATTTTTCCCCAAAATATATCCGCTTCTCACCATTTCCACTGCCACTGTCTTAGTCCAACCCTCTGAGAGCCTACCCTAATTCCTGCAGGAACCTCCTCACTGTCTCCTCTTTTGTAGCCCTGCCCTCCTACAATCTATTCTCAATGCTGCTACAGAGTGATCCTGTTATAGTACAAGTCCAAGCCTCCTCCCTCCCCTGGTTCCTAACCCCTCAGTGTTGTTTTATCTCACTTAATGTAAATGCCAAAGTCCTGAAATATCCTTCAAGATCTGACATTGCTGCTGCTAAGTCACTTTAGTCATGTCTGACTCTGTGCAACCCCACAGACCGCATCCCACCAGGCTCCCCTGTCCCTGGGATTCTCCAGGCAAGAACACTGGAGTGGGTTGCCATTTCCTTCTCCAAAGATCTGACATTATCTGGCCATTTTCTCTTCGAACTCATCCCCCATTACCCAACTTCTCTCACTTCACAGAGACGATCCTGTTTTCTTTGCTGTTCCTCAGACATACTCTGGTAGCCTCAAGGCCTTGGCACTAACTGGTCCTTCTGCTTGGAATATTTTTACTCCAGGTACCCCCATAGTAAAACTTCTGCACCTTCTTCAAGTACTCACTCAATGAATCTTCTTAAACAAGGGTCCCTGACCTCTGGGATCTAATGCCTGATGATCTGAGGTGGAACTGATGTAATAATAATAGAAATAAAGTTCATAATAAATGTTATGTGCTTGAATAATCTCCAAATCATCACCCAGCCCCCTAACCCCTGGTCCTTGGAAAAATTGTCTTCCCTGAAATCAGTCCGTGGTGCCAAAAAGGCTGGGGACTGCTGTTAGCTATCTTTTATAAAATACTCTTTAACATTATATCACATCCTAACATTTTATAATTTCCTTACTATGTTTAGTTTTTTATTGCCTCTCTCTATTAGAATCCAAGAGGGTAGGGATTTTTTATCTGCTTTTTTTAAAATCTTTTTTCACTCATACATCCCAACACTGTAGAGCTACGCTCAATAAATATTTGTTGAATGAAATATCTCCATGGTCCTTAGCCCATGGCATGTACCTCATAGGCACTCGGTAAATTTTCATTGCACAGGTAAATTAAACCACTCTACAACCTTTATCTTAAAATGGGTCTGCTTTATTTGGCAATGTCTAAAGCTCTCTAGCAGAAAATCATTCTTCTTAAATATACAAAACCTGGAAAAGCATGTGTAAGAGTTATTTCCTGCAGACAAAGTACTGGCAGTACCATCTTTCATACCCTCACTTTCACTGTTCCAGACATTTAAAGCTGACTAATTAGCGGCAGGACCTTAGTCTTGTACCTTTCATCCAGCTTTGCCAGAATCAATGTCCAACAGGAATGCTGTCAGCCTTTACTTGTTTTTCACTCCCCTGCTTCCCCACACATCCCATGACTGAGTCCACTTATGCCTACACCTAATACCAAAGGGGAAAAAAAAGGAGAAAAGGATGAGAAAGAGTTGGAGGTGATGGCAGTGGAGGAGAAGGTGGATGAAGAAACTTCCATTTCTTGTTGCCTTACTATGCCAATCCAATGTTATTCAAGTCAGCCTGACTTTTGCAGCCATCTGTACACTTTCTAAACCACAGATGCTTGGAACATACTCCAGAATTACCAAGTCAGAATTGCCAACAGCCAGTCCCAGGTGTGTGTGCCTTGTCAAAACTCCTGCCATAGCCAGGTGTGAGCAAAACTGGATAAGGCATTTCACATTATTTCATCCTCAAAACAGCCACAGAAGGTAGGTATTTTAATCTTCAATGTATAGACAATGAAGCCAAGTCTCAGAGAAGTTAAGACCTTGCTCCAAAGTCAAGCCTTTCTAAGCTCTACTCTGTCTGCAAGTACAGGCCACCCGATGTTCTATAGCACCCTGTCAAGGGCAGGCTGTGCTGACATCTCTGATGGAACCAAGTCATCAGTCCTCTCAGGAACCTCATAAATGCCTATCAGAGTCAGTGTCTTAAGGACTGCCCACTGGGCACCCATTAGGCCCAAACTTCCTACTCACCATCCACAGGTCCTAGTCCTTGGCTTTGGCCACAGCCCTAGTTCCTAAGCCCTGTCTTCTAGTCCATCTCTGATAAAGCCATGGGGTGCTCCCCCTCACTATATTAAAACTACATGTTTCCTTAAGGTTGTGAGCACCTCTGCTTTGGATTCCCCATTTCCTTGCTCTACCTCCTCAATGAGATTCTGATCCTTCACCTTGTAGAAACACCCACCCAACTCCAAGTCTGAGGCTATGTCTATTATCCACTTGTTTATCCATTCATTCACAAAGTATTTACCAAGCACCCACTAAGAACCAGAAACTAGTAAGCTCAACCATCCTAGTACCTTCCTGAAAGTTATGGCAGAGACAATGTGAAAGTCAACTCACATTCCCACGTCCATTCTTTTTTTTTTTTTAAGATTTTTTTTATGTGGGTGGACCATTTTGAAACTTTTAAAAAATTATTATTTTTTTATTTTTGTCTGTGCTGGGTCTTCGTTGATGTGTGGGCTTTTTCTCTAGTTGCCACACACAAGGGTTGCTCTCTAGTTGTGGTACACAGGCTTCCCATTGCAGTGGCTTCTCATGTTTTGGAGCACAGGCTTTAGGGCAAAGACGCTTCAGTGGTTGTGGCACATGAACTCAGCAGTTGTGGCTCCTGGGCTCTATAACACAGGCTCAGTAGTTGTGGTGCATGGGCTGTTTCTCCATGGCACGTGGGATCTTCTCAGATCAGGGATCCAACCTGTGTCTCCTGCATTGGCAGGTGGATTCTTTACCACTGAACCACCAGGGAAGCACCCCATCCACAAACTTCCATTATTATATCTGGATCTTGTTATGTCCTGTAATGGCCATTTCCTTCTCCATGTATTCAACAACAGAACACATGGTAAGTGCTTTGAAGGAAAACAGAAAGATTGGACAAGCAGGAGACAGAGACATTTACCCATAAGAGGCTGGTCCAGAAAGGCTTTGCTGTAATGAACTCAGCTACACTGTTCCCATAGATGGGAAGGTGCTAGGTATGGGAACAATGACAGGAAGAACAAAGAGGGAGAGGGGACAGAATGAATGGATCTTCTGGGCAGGAAGGCACTCCGAGGGGCAGCAGCAAGACAGTTGGCAGATGTAGGGCTGGAGTCAACAAGTGGCTTTCTGAAGAAAGAACAAGTGCAATATACACATTTTGCCAAGAGAAACATTTAGACTAATTGACTCACACAGAGCCATGAACACTGAAATGGGGAAGCAGGGCATGTGACACTGAGCTAAGGACCCTGGAGATATGATTTCATACAGCAAATATTTATTGAGCATGGCTCTAGGGGGGCTTCCCAGATGGCTCAGTGGGTAAAGAATCTCTGCAATGCTGGAGAAACAAGAGACATGGGTTCGATCCCTGGGTTGGGAAGATTTCCTGGAGGAGGAAATGGCAACCCACTCCAGTATTCTTGCCTGGAGAATCCCATGGACAGAGGAGCCTGGTGGGTTCCAGTCCATGCAGTCGCAAAGAGTCGGCCACAACTGAGCGACTAAGCACATGCATGAATACACACACACACACACACACACATACACACACACACACACAATAGCTCTGGGGTATTGGGATGCATCAGTGGAAAAGATAAAAAAGCAGACAAAAATTCCTAACCTCTTGGAGCTAACATTCTGGGGACGAGAGACAATAAAAAAGTAAACATAGTAAGTAAATTAGAAAATGTTAGAGTGTGATAAAATGAAAAAGAAATAAAGCATGGACCACTTCAGACTCTTCATGGGGAAAAGAAAAACAACTTGAACAGTTCTTTCTAAATCAGGTTCTACAAGTTCTCTCACCCATCCTTTCAAGTCTATTACATGCCTATGGGGTGTCATATACCATCCTAGACACTGAAGAGCCAGGGGCAAATAAGAAAAGTCTCTTTCCCTTCTCTCTCACCATTAAATAGATTCTGACTCTACACAGGTGGGTTCTCTCCTTCCCTGACTTTCCAGGTTCCTCCTTGGGAGTCTTTAAATACAGAATGGGGGGCAAGGGGGTGGAAGGACAAAGAGGCACAAACTAGGGCTAGGGGACAACATCCCCACCCCTACATCACTGGGTTTTTTTAAGAGTGCTGCAGTGTGTGAGGAAAACTAAGGAAAATAAGGAGAGTTTTAAGAAACAGGAAGAAACAGCATAGCTAACAGGTACTGGTGGAGAAGGCAATGGCACCCCATTCCAGTACTCTTGCCTGGAAAATCCCATGGATGGAGGAGCCTAGTAGGTTGCAGTCCATGGGGTCGTTAAGAGTCAGACATGACTGAGCGACTTCACTTTCACTTTTCACTTTCATGCATTGGAGAAGGAAATGGCAACCCACTCCAGTGTTCTTGCCTGGAGAATCCCAGGGACGGGGGAGCCTGGTGGGCTGCTGTCTATGGGGTCGCACAGAGTCAGACACGACTAAAGTGACTTAGCAGCAGCAGCAACAGGTACTGAGCTCTTAATATGTGCCTGGCAATATTCTAAACATTCACATGTACCATTGCATTTAAACTTCATGATTTATAAACTATAAAGCACTCATTTTACAGATGAGAAAATCTAGACTCAAAGAGGCTGAGTAACTCGCCCAGGGTTACCCAGCTGCTAAGCAGCCAAGCTAGGATGTGGACCCTGTCAGGATGGCCCCCACACCCACACTCTTTACCATTAAACTGTTTCTTGACACACACTGCTCTTGACTGTCAAAGTTCTTCATGGCATTCATGAAATGTAAATTATTTTAAAATTGCTGTTCTTATTTTCTTCTTCTCTTTCAAATTTTCTATTATAAAACTGATTCAGAAGACTAAGCAAAGTGGGTGGATAGTTTAATGAACTGGAACGAGGTAAACATCTTAGCAACCACCATCCAGGCCAAGAAAGAGCCACCACTGGCTTTTTACCAGCCACCACCTAAGTCCCTCTATGTGTTCCATCCTGGTCAATGTATCTTCCTCCTCAGGGGTAACTGCTACTCTGACTTTTAAAAGAATCATACCATATTTGTGTTTCATTGTAGTTTTATCACCTAAGTACCGGGTACAACAGTACACTTTACCCATTGTAAATTTGACATGCCTTTTAAGTCTATTACATTCTACAGGCTCTCTTTCCTTTTTCTTACAACTTCTTTGGGAATCTGCCCTGTAGAACTCCCACCATTGGGGCTCTGCGGACTGTACACTCATAGGGCAGTTCACCATGCTCCTCTGTCCTCTCTAGTTCCTGCAAATGGACAGCTGGGTCCAGACACTTGGTCAGTCCTAGGTCTGATCTCTTGGCAGGACTGTAGGTGCTGATTTGTTCTTTCACCAAGAGCATGTGGTATGTGTGTTTCTCTCTTTTTGTGATGATAGCAGCTGTTGGTGCTTAATGCCAAGACCTAATTATCCAAAGGGGGTTGCAAAGGATGATATTCTAGTTCTATCATTTCTTTTCTACTTATTAATCCACTCATTGGAACACTTTTATAAATACAAATTTTCTGGATTTTCCGTGGTGGTCCAGTGGCTAAGGCTCTGTACTCCCAATGCAGTGGACCCAGGTTTGAAAACCTGGTCAGGGAACTAGATCCCACATGCTACAAGTGAGAGTTTCCGTGCTGCAACTGAGACGTAGCCCAACCAAATAAATATATATATGTATACACATTTTCCCTCCCCTACTATTTGGGTACCCCATGATACCATTCATATAGGAAAAACAGAATAAATAACTCTTTCTCTTCATCGACCAATGTTCACAAAAACTAGTTCCCCATCATCCTCTGAAAGAGGTCAATTTTAAAAAATATCATTATGAGGTCACAGCTTTCAATTTATTTGATGGACTTCAAGTAATTATAATTATTCTTTTTAATGCTCATATTTTTGCCCTTTGGCTAATAGAAACCTTTTCAAGTTGGCTCTGGGGTGTTTCTGACATGGCCCTGGTGGTACATGACAGCTGCATGGCTATCTAGTATGACTAGATATTCCAGATGCATCTCCTATATTTTCTATCCCAAACCTGGAAACAGACATTTGTCTAGATTCCTTTAGTGGAAATGATATTTCAAGACTACAAATCTGGGCACTAAGGATGTCACAGAATCCAAGTCTGTATGCCCAACACACGTGGCTTTACACAGTGAAGCAAACAAATGTCAGAGTTTGGAGCAGAAAAGGGTTTATCGAAGGGTCAAGCAAGGAAAACGGGTGGCTCATGCTCAAAAGCCTGAACTCTCTGATGGTTTTCAGGGAAGAGTTTTTATAGCCTAAATTTTGAGGGAGGGCTGCAGGACCTGTGACCTTCCTCTGATTGGTTGATAGGGCAGTGTTCCAGGAATCTTGTGCTTAGGCTGAAGTTACCATCCTCCACCTGGGGGAGAGGGGTTGGGGAGGGGCTTAGTTACTGCAGAAGAACTCAGAGATGTATTGTCACATATATCCTCTGAGGAAGAGCCAGGACCCTGCTTCACTTGCACTTTTGTTTCTTGACTCCTCCACTGTTATTTCTGCATTCCCTCTCTCTCCTAATTAGTAACTGTTGAACCTGCCCTTCAGAACTCAGGGAAGGTATAGGAGGCCGAAGCCTTTTTCCTAAAAATATGATATGGTGGACACAGAAAGACTTTTGTACCTTGAGGGCCCCATAGGGTCCTCCTTGGTTTCAAGGATAATCATAGCCACTGGGTTGGTCATTGTTTCTAAGGCTTTTCCATGAGCAGGGCTAGGAACTATGCACGCACATTTTTTTGTACGTATGTTATAGTCAATAAAAAGAGGTTTTTATTAAAATGAACATTTTGTCCATCATTTTGCTTCCTAGCTCCTTAGCATAGCCCACTGAGGAGCTATTGGCACAAAGTTCATTTAGTATCTTGAAGTCTTAGTGGAGAAAGAAAGTAATTCTTCAGTTTGGGTTTATGGATCCAATTCCCATTTCAATGTCGTTCATTTTCTCTGTCATATATTAGTTCAAAAACATCTCTTCTTGTCCATACCATTTTACAGTCTATTTATATCTTCCAAATGCCAAAATTTCAGTGAATAATCCTCTTGGGGGACTGTTTGAGATGCAAGCTGTTGCAGAAAAGAAGAGGAAAGAATGGCCTGTAGGCCAGCCCACCTGTACTTTCCTTTCACTCTGTGACTTTGCTAGCTGCAAGTCCAGACTAAGAATGAGCTACACAGGTTGCTAACACAAGAGAAACACACCTTTTTACAAGGATATTAACCAGCATAAGGCCCTGAATCCTAATGTTTAGCTTAAATGCTAGGCTATTAACAGGAGAATTACAAGAAGCTTTGGAGGGACACTAGATTAAGGAAGGATTTAGTCTATCCTGAAAGGCATAAAAATAGGATGGCAAGTGCAAGAGTCAAGAGCAGATACTCAGTGTCTCTCACCTTTCCCCATGGAAATAGAGGAAAACATTGGCTCTAATATCTGTGTGGTCTTGAAGACAGGTCCAATATGTCAAGTATGACATGGCATGATACATATGAAAGGACTCTGCATGTTGCAATACACTGTGCAAATGAGCTAATGATACTATTATTAAATATTATTTAATTAAATTCAGAAATTCTTCTCTTAAAATTATCTTGACCAAGTCTATGTGCCCCAACATGCCGTTTTCAAATGAAAGGCAAAGGAACGTGAAAGCATCAGGCTGGCTGCCTCTGAGTGCCTGCAGGGAGGCCAATAATATGACTCTGGGATCATCATTATCTTCATAAAAAGAAAGTCTAGGGGTTGAAAAGGGGCCAGTCTCCTGGCTTCCCACTGACAAAAAGCACAAAGACAAAACTTCTTACGCCCACAGGTTCTTACATGCCTTTCCTTGTTTACCAGAACTCAGGCCACAGGCATTTTGATAGAGGTGCCATGTCTCAGGAAAGTTCTAGAAAGTGTGCAGCCCTGAGGCAGGGTGTTGGGGCCTGGGCAGAATGAAGGGAAGGCAAGAACATGTGTGATGTTACAGGGAGACTGAAAATGAATGAGCGTTTTTGAGAGAGAGAGGGAAGGAATGTAGATGTTCTGTGGGCCCCTAATTATGCAGGTTCATGTGGGAATCCCAGCAACTCTGGAGGCAAAAGAGAGTTAAATACCTCATCGAAGAGACGATACTTCTCTAGAGGGGACAGAATGATGGAGCACCAGCAAAATAAGTGGGGAATGCTATAATTATAGATTAAGTTGGAAGAATCTTTAAAGAAGCTTCAAAAATCATTTTCTCTAGATCTGTATCTCTCTTATCTGTGGATGGTACAGCCTCTTTCCCACAAGCAGAGATCTAGTCTTTATTTTAACAGCTGCTACCCTTTGCACTCATACAAGGAGTTTTCATTGAATTTGTTCTAATGCTATTAAGAAAGAACAAAGGTGCCACCCAAGCAAAGAAAATATAATTATTCCATTATACAGTTTACTTTGCCTTCCTCTGGTGTGAGAGGAATAACAAATGAAATGGTTAAACTAAAACTTCTGACTCATGAAACAGATCTCCTTCCTTTCCTAAATGGAATGTTATGATTGGAGACAAACAGATAAATAAATGCCTAAAGTTTTAAATATGCATTTCAGAGATAGCTTACAGCCTCTTCTCTCTCTCTGTCTCTCTCTTTCTCACATCAGTTCAATTCAATGCTCCAGGAACATCCAAATTCCTTCTTTAGAAAAGGACATAGATGTGTCATCAGAAACATCACTAATGGTATGAAGAGTGTCCCTGTCCTGGCTGCAGTACAATCAGAGCCTTTAATCCCCAGAGAATGGGAGTCTTCACATCAACTCAGAAGAGCCAGTGCTCTTTGAGGAAGCATAAGCATAAATGCGGCTTCCCAGGTGGCACAGTAGTAAAGAATGTGCCTGCCAATGCAGAAGACATAAGAGATTTGATCTCTGGGTCCGGAAGATCCCCTGGAGGAAGGCACGGCAACCCACTCCAGTATTCTTGTCTGGAGAATCCCATGGACAGAGGAGCCTGGCGGGCTACAGTGCGTGGGTCATAGACTGACTAGTCAGGCCCGACTGAAGCAACTTGGCACGAGCATAAATGCCTCCAGGTCTCATTACCCTGTCTTCTCAGCCTGGATTTAGAACTCAAATCCAGCCTATGCTCACCTTTTTACTGTCCCTGCTACCTCCACTTCTGGCTCCTTGCTTTCCCTTCCGGTTCCAACTTTGCCATTAATTCCTTGGTGCCCACGTCAGCCATCATCAGGAGCCACTGCCTCTCTTTCTGACTCTTGACTCTTTCTGACCTTTCTCAAGTGTCAAACTCCATTAGCTCTTTGCTGACTATTTTTGCCTCCTGATAGTGAGAGCTCTGCCTGCCCAGAGCAAGCAGGACTCTTACATTGCAACTCAAACAGGAATTAATGTGCTGCGTGGTAGCAGCTATTCTGTTTGGAGGGTCCTGTGTTTTAAGCTACCTCACCGCTATCATACCATGGGCTCCTGGAGTATAAGAGGATTTAAGGACACAGAGAAGCATGCCAAAGCTCAAAGGAAGGAATATGTTAAAGGGCAATGGAAGTCTGCTCCAGGGAGAGAAGCATGGAAAGGGCTCATTTAACCTCAGGAAGATTTCTTCAGTGTATTACAGCAAGAGAAGTTTATCCTCTCAAAGTTAAAAAAGCATCTAACCAGAATCACTGAGAATAATTGTAATAAGTTCAGGGAAGCAACATTTAAATAAAATGGGCAGCCTCAAACGTTGATTATAGAACAAGGTATGTGAAATTAGAGTCTAAATAATCCTATACACACATCAGAAAGAGGAAGCAGTGTAAGAAAGAATGAAAATATATTATTTTTGTTTTCTTTGGGTTTTTTAATTGACGTATAATTGATTTACAACATGTTAGTTTCTGGTGTACAGCAAAGTAATTCAGCTTTTTTTTTTTCCGATTATTTTCCATTATAGGTTATTAGAGGCTTCCCTGGTGGCTCAGATGGTAAAGCATCTGTCTACAATGCAGAAGACCCAGGTTCCAGCCCTGGGTTGGGAAGATCCCCTGGAGAAGGAAATGGCAATCCACTCCAGTACTATTGCCTGGAAGATCCCATGGACAGAGGAACCTGGTAGGCTACAGTCTATGGGGTCGCAAAGAGTTGGACACGACTGAGCAACTTCACTTTCTTTCTATAGGTTATTAGAATATATTGAATATAATTCCCTGTGCTATATAGCAAGTCCTTGTTACTTCTCTATTTTATGTATTGTTGTTGTTATTCAGTTGACCAGTCATGTCCAACTCTTTGTGACCCCATGGACTGCAGCACACCAGGCCTCCCTGTCCCTCACTACATCCCCAAGTTTGTCCAAGTTCATGTTCATTGCATCGGTGATGCCATCCAGTCATCCATCCTCTGGCACCACCCTCATCTACATTGTGAGAGCTGGAACGTAAAGAAGGCAGAGTACCAAAGAATTTTATGTATGTGTCTAGTTGTTCAGTCTTGTCCAATTCTTTGTGACCCCGTGGACTGTAGTCCACCTGTCCATGGGGATTCTCCAGGCAAGAATACTGGAGTGGGTTGCCATGCCCTCCTCCAGGGGATCTTCCCAACCCAGGGATCGAACCCAGGTCACCCGCATTGCAGGCAGATTATTTACCAACTGAGCCACCAGGGAAGCCCAGGGAAGATTTGTTAATCTCATACTCCTAATTTATCTCTTCCCCATCCCTTCCCCCTTTGGCAACCATAAATTTGTTTTCTGTGTTTTTGAGTCTATTTCTATTTTGTATATAGATGCATTTGTATTATTTTTTAGATTCCACATATAAGTAATATATATAATATTTGTCTTCCTCTGTCTGACTTACTTCACTAAGTATAATACTCTCTAGGTCCATCCATGTTGCTAAAATAGCAGTATTTCATTCTTTTTATGACTTGGTAATATTCTATTACACATGAATACCATATCTTCTTAGTCCAATCGTCTGTTAATGGCATTTGGGTTGTTTCCATGTCTTGGCTATTGTACACAGTGCTGCTGTGAAAACTGGGGTGCAGGTATCTTTTCAAACTAGAGTCTTCTTTTCCAGATCTATGTCCAGGAGTGGGATTGTTAGTAACTCTATTTTTAATTTTTTGAGGAATCTCCATACTGTTTTCTATAATGGCTGCACTGATTTACATTCCTACCAACAGTGTAGGAGGGTTTCCTTTTCTCCACATCTTCTCCAACATTTATTATTTGTACAGATGTGGTCTGTATTTGGTCATGTACAGATGTGAGAGCTGGACTAAAAAGAAGGCTGAGGACCAAAGAATTGGTGCTTTCAAATTGTGGTGCTAGAGAAGACTCTTAAGAGTCCCTTGAACAGCAAGGAGATCAACCAGTCAATCCTAAAGGAAATCTACCCTGAATATTCATCAGAAGGACTGAGGCTGAAGCTGAAGCTCTAACACTTTGGCCAGCTAATGTGAAAAGCCAACTCTTTGGAAAAGACCCTGATGCTGGGAAAGATTGTGGGCATGCGGAGAAGGGGGCGACAGAGGATGAGGTGGTTAGGTGGCCTCACAGACTCAATGGACATGAGTTTGAGCAAACTCTGGGAAATAGTGAAAGGCAAGAAAGCCTGGAGTGCTGCAGCCACTGGGTGGCAAAGAGTCAGACATGACTTAGTGACTGAACAACAAACAACAGTCAAAATCTACCAATTTAAATGTTAATCTCATCTTTTAAAAAAAAAAACCTTCACAGAAATGCCTAGATTAATATTTGATCAAATATCTAGGTATTGTGGCCTCACCAAATTGACACATAAAATTACCCATCACAACCCACCCTCTGATAATTGAGAGGCAGCATCTGGATCCCAGCACCCAAAACCTGAGTCTCTGGAAATGGCCAACTCTCTAGAAATGATCTCAAACCAAAGAGCTAAGGAATCTCCTGTCTCCACTTCTGATAGGGCAGGAATATTCTATCAGCCATGCAGTTTCTTAAACTGTGTGTGCATTTCAAAGTATAGGCTCTGACGTTTCAATTCAAAACACCAGACTAAGAAGGCTAGAAGAGGCTGGTGAAAATGTCAAGTCAACATTAGAGATAAAGAAAATTTTTTTATTTTATTATAAACTAATTTCTGAATAGATGTTGTCCTTTCACATGTTAAAATTTCTATGAAACCAGCCTGCTGCTGCTGCGGCTGCTGCTAAGTTGCTTCAGTCGTGTCCGACTCTATGCGACCCCAGAGACGGCAGCCCACCAGGCTCCCCTGGCCCTGGGATTCTCCAGGAAAGAACACTGGAGTGGGTTGCCATTTCCTTCTCCAACGCATGAGTGAAAAGTGAAGGTGAAGACGCTCAGTCGTATCCAACTCTTAGTAACCCCATGGACTGCAGCCTACCAGGCTCCTCCGTCCATGGGATTTTCCAGGCAAGAGTACTAATTTAGTGCTATTTACCATTTTCCAGCCTGATTATTTCTATGTGTTTGAGAAGAAAGGTTGATTCCATTGTGTGTTCAGCCTGCAAAAACCCACCAAATAAGACCCTCAGTGGGTAGAAATTATCTTGGAAGAATGAAGGTATCCTATATTTGCTTCCTGCTTATGGAGCACATAGGCAAAGTGCCCAGCAAAATACTTTGCCTGTATTCAAATGTTGAGTAAACTGAATCAATATACTTATTTTTAGCAAGTTCTTTCATTTCTCTGTACCTTAATAAATAGGTAACTTAGTACTAAAAGGCTTATCTAGGAGTTGTCAAAATATTTTATTTTTTAAATAGAAGTCACTCTGTGCAACTCATGGTTTTATTCAAAATATAAAAACTGACTAGACACTGTAGACCTTTTATTCTCACTTCAGCAATAAGTGGCCCCTGTCAATTAAACTGAACAATTGTCCATCAGACCTTAAGGAAAGCTTATACAGAATTATGGTCTGGCACCCTGACAGCAAATAGTAAAGCTTCCTTATGAAAACAAAACCTTTTACTCTTCAGAGTAAGCACTCTGAAGTAAGTAAGATGCCCTCCTGAATATTCTTGAAATGCTGAAATATATTCCTCTCTGATTCTCATGAAATAAACCGAGCAGAGTACGAGCTGATAGGGAGTTGCCTCTGGCTCTCTGGGCCAGGAATGAAGAAAGCATAGTGCTGTCAACTCCACAGCTGTTGATAGTGTGCCAGTCGGGGAAACTCCCCTCTTTGGGTTCCTGACTCAGTTTGCAGAAGATGACCGTCTTTGACGCCAACAGGACCTCTCTACCTACATGAGTACAAAACATCAGTACAGTGACTGCCTGTGGCCAGATCTGGCTTTATACGTATATGACTCTAGAAGGAAGTTTTCAGTACCCTCCATAATCCTCAACGTTCTCTACATAGTTTGGAGGTATTGTTTCTCATTTGCTGATTGCTTTAATGATGGTGTGTATCTTCCACCCATAAATGTGGGGGCATCTCATGGTTATCCTATATAATAGTTAACTCCATGGGGGGAAATCTCCTGGAGCAGTCATTCACAAAGTACCTTTCAAGGAGCACTAAGTCATCAGGAGTCAAGGTTTCTTGTGGGAAGAGGGTGGAAGGATTCTGAGATTAATTTCAGGAAAATACAATTAAGCAAAGTTCAATAGTTTCCTCTTGCAGAACTTCTCAGAGAACTTAATATGCTAATGCGGATTGCCATCTGTGTTTGTGTGTGTGTGTGTGTGTGTGTGTGTGTGTATACTGTGGGTGCTGTATATATTGTGTCTGCTGCATGTGCTATGTGTGTGTTATACTATGAACTGGTGTTTTTCTGACTTTATACAGAGTATAAACTTGGAAAATTCTATGTGTTTAAACAACTTTTCATATGTATTTAAGATTTTTCTGCATTTTAATAAATTAATATACTTTCAGACTAGATGACAGAGTTCCTTATAACATACCTATTTCTGTTCATCAGAATTTTATCTAGGTTTGTGTAAAAGAAACTTACAGAAACTTAAAGCAAAAAAACTAAAGTTTAACTTAAAGCTTAAAGAAGAAACTTCTATTAAGTACAAATGCCTATTAATCTATGATGAACTTGAAAAGTGTTTGCTAAAACCTGAATATATTAGGACTTGATACTAATAAATACAACGAAATATAGCTTTTAAGACAATATTCAAAATGGAAATAAAGTTTGAATGAAAGAGTAGCAATCATACCTCAAATACGAGTGCTATACACAAAATAGGGCTTCCCTGGTAGCTCAGCTGGTAAAGAATCCACCTGCAATGCAGGAGACCCTGGTTCAAGCCCTGGGTTGGGACGATCCCCTGGAGGAGGGCATGGCAGCCCACTCCAGTATTCTTGCTTGGAGAATCCCATGGACAGAGGAACCTGGTAGACTCCATGGTGGGTCACAAAGAGTTGGATATGACTGAGCAACTAAGCACAGCACAGCATACACAAAATAAGTTATAAAATAAGAACATTTAAATATAAATGGTGAACATAAATAGAATGTATTTATTCACTTTGTTGCTGCTGCTAAGTCACTTCAGTCGTGTCCAACTCTGTGTGACCCCATAGACAGCAACCCACGAGGCTCCCCTGTCCCTGGGATTCTCCAGGCAAGAACACTGGAGTGGGTTGCCATTTCCTTCTCCAATGCATGAAAGGGAAAAGTGAAAGGGAAGTCGCTCAGTCGTGTCCGACTCTTAGCGACCCCATGGACTGCAGCCCACCAGGCTCCTCCATCCATGGGATTTTCCAGGCAAGAGTACTGGAGTGGGTTGCCATTTATTCACTTTACCATAACACTAATGTTCACACTGCATAATTCCTAAAACCTTCACAATTTTTAAGTTAATTTCCAGGCATTAAGTACCTAAATAATTTTAATATTGTATCTAAGGTCTTTCTTTTGCTTTGTTGGCACCTTTTCCTTTTACTCAAACTTAAATTTTCTTTCGACAATCTCACTCACTCAACAATGATCAAATATGATAGCTTATAAAAGAAAGCATGATTACCCTTGCTTCACTTCAGAAAGTCACTCAAGGTCTACCTACCATCAGTCCACTACATTTTGGTTCCAAATCTTGTAGTTCAACAAGATTCAACCACTCTTTCTAATGTTTCAAAAGCTAATGGGAATTGCATTGACCATAACATCAAATGTCTTTGCTTTTAGCCAAATTATATTAATTATAAATATTCTATTTAGAATATCTCAAGCTGATCAGATGCTCTTAAGCATCTGATTAGTTAGAAATAGATGGGAAGATGAATGTTTACTTAATAAATTAATATAATGGACAAAAATATTCCAAACATGGGGTACATAGAGGAAAGAAATAATGAAAATGCTTGGCATTATGAAACTAAAAATATCCAATCTCTGTTGGCAAGAAAAAACATTACTAAGAACGTACTATGTGTCAGGTACCATCCCAAGTGACTTACATGCATTATTTCATTCAATCTTTAACACCCTGAAATAAGTACTATTCTTATAGTTAAAGTAAGAGGCTCAGAGATGTTAAGTAATTTCCCTGAAGCAACTTAGCAGCAGCAGCAGCAAGACTGAATAGCTAATAAATAGAAGAGCTGAGATTTAAACCCACCCTCTTACATACTACCCTGAGGAGACTGTATTAATTTTCTGTTACCAAGTTTGTGGCTTACAACCACCCCAATTTACCGTCTCAGTTTCTGGAGGTCAGGAGACAAGGCATGGTTAACCTGGATCCTTGGCCCACGGTCTTTCAAGGCTGAAATCTAGGTGTCAGCTCAGTTGTGCTCCTTTCTGGAGTTTGGGATCCTTTTCCTTATTCACATGGGTTTGGGCAGAATTTGTTTTTGTGCAGCTATAAGACTGAGGTCTGTATTTTTTGAGCCAGGTCCACTGGCTGTCAGCTAAGGGCCGCTCTAGAGACCACCAACGGTTCATTGCCATGTCGTAGCTTCCTTCTTCAAAGCCAAAGGAGAATTTCTCCTATCTGCTGCAATGGATTCTTTACAACAGTAACATAACTGTGGGAGTGACTGTCCCATCACCTTTGCCATATTTAGTTTGCTAAAACCAATTCACACAATGCACTGTGCACTGAGTGCTGATGCACTCAAGGGGAGGGAATTATACAAGGAGGGGACTGTTGTCTTCTGCATAGGGGTCAATATGACACAGAAACATGAACGCATTTGGGTTGGTCACAGCTCTAAGAATCAACCTCAACAGAAATCAAATGAGAGGTTCCAGTAGACAATGTGGAGCCTCCAGTTCTGTAAATCTCAGGACTTTTGTGTCTAGGTCGTTTCGTGATTTCATTATTAAATAATTTGAGATCAATATGAGATGAATTCCCATAAATGAATAATATTGTTTAGAACAGAACAATAGGGACTAATTTTCTAGAGGCCAGATTCTTTGTGAATGAACTTAATTTCCAATAACTAGTGAAGGTGAAAGTTACAGATCATTTAAACACTGAGTTTTTCAAACGAATAATCAAATAAATCAACCCTGAGCTCCAATTTTACAGTTGTTGAACTGAACTCTCTCGAATAGGTTTCCATGCCAATCTTCAGAATTGATAAGGTGTGGTGACCCAGGTGATCCACAGATATTATCACTGGTGAAACTGTCAAGTGGCATGTCCCTTCTGTAAAGCAATAGTGTACTGGCTTTGCTAGTCAAGTCCTTCAGGGTTACAAGGAGGATATGTGCACCAGTTATTAACAAACATTAAAGATTTTTGCAGAGAAGCATGGGAAGGCTCAGCAAAAGGCAGTGGGGGAGCATTATCCATCAGCAGCATAGATTCTCAGGACCGACTGCAATGTGCAGTTTCATTAATAATTAGTGCCATTGGCTTACTCTTACTCCAGACAAAGCAACAACCTTCAGCTGAGTGACTGGCCTTTTCTTTGATCATCTCATACTTTTTAAAAATAGGAAGTTGATTAGCATTTCACGGTATAGAGGGACTTAATGGGTACACCCTCTCCCAGTCTTCCAAAGGTGATTGGTTCCCTCACAAGAAGCCCATACGGCGTGGCTTTCAGTTTCTGGATCTGGCCCAAGTCTGATAGGTGGTAACCAGTTAATAGGAGGCTCTGTCCCTAAGAAAGAAAGAACTAATTAATAATTATAACAATGGCAAAAAGTTGGGAGGCCATTTTTCTTAAAAGATGGATTTGTATGTGAATAGTCTTTAAAAATGTTTGAATATCTCCTCCAGACCTTGTGATTCAAAGGAGTGACATATATATCAAACACTATAAAAATATTCAATCTCTTTGACTCTTGAAAATTTACTCTATAGAGAAATAACATGAGAAAAAAATATATATATCTGAAAATATGTCATAGTGTTATCTATAATATCCCTGGGCTCTCCTGGTGGCTCAGTAAAGAATGCACCTGCAATGCAGGAGACCCAGGTTCCATCCCTGGGTAGGAATGATCGCCTAGAGAAGGGAATGGCCCACTCCAGTATTCTTGCCTGGAGAATTCCATGGAGAGAGGAGCCTGGCGGGCTACAGTCCACTGGGTCACAAAGAGTTGGATATCACTGAGCAACTAACACTTTCACTTTTTTTTCATAATATTCCCAAATTAGAAACTATTTAAATGACCTATAATACAGGATCAGTGAAGAAAGTTAAAATTTCTATCATCAGCCATTACGATAACTATGAAACTATGCAAAACTTGAGGGGAAAAGGTAAATTAACTCCTAAGTAGGAAAAAATATAGATATGTGTGTGTGTGTGTGTTAATAGTACTTATAATTAGTAAAAGCATGATGATATAGAGTTGGGAACCATCACTGGATTCTCTGAAGCCATGGAAATGTGTAGTATGAGAAGAGGGGAGAACCAAGGACAGACTCTTGGGAAATAGGATTAAGGGATAGTCTGTACTATGGACTGAATCGTGTCCTCCACAAAAGTCATATTCTGAGGCCGTAATCCCCAATGTTATTGTTTTTTGGGATGGAGACTTTGGGAGGTACTTAGGTTTAGATAAGGTGATAAGGGTGGGGCTCTCATGATGAAATTAGTGCCCTTTTAAGAAGGGATAACAAACAGCTTGCTTGCTCTCTCTCCACCATGTGAGGACACAGGAAGATGGTGGCCATCTACAAGCCAAGAAGAGAGTCCTCACCAGAAATTGAGTATACTGATGCCTTGATCTTTGACTTCTAGCCTCCAGAACTGTGAAAAAATAAATTCCAGTCATTTAACTCACCCAGTCAATGGTATTTTGTTATGGCAGACCAAGCAGACTAATAACAGTTAGGAAAAAGGTATCCCTTATAGAGAAGAAGAGAAAAGAAGTCTTGAGATTTGGAACTAGAACTCCAGCTAATGATTAAAAAAAGTAACTAGGGTGGTGGGTTGGGGGCAGAGGTGGCTGTTGGAGGAGGGAGAAGGAGAGAGAGAGAATGAACATGAACCTGAAGGAGAAAAAAAGTATTTGCTTTTTGGAAGAGAAGATATCCTGCAAATTAATGGGGAGGGAAAATGTTTCAAGAAATAGGTAGTCAAAAATACCAGAGTTTAGGGCTTCCCTGGTAGCTCAGTGATAAAGAATCTGCCTGCCAGTGCAGGGGACACGAGTTCAATTCCTGGTCTGGGAAGATCCCACAAACCTCAGAGCAACTATTGCGCCTATGCTCTAGAGATAGGGAGCCACAACTACTGAGCCCATGTGCTGCAACTACTGAAGCTCATGTGCCCTAGAGCCTGTGCTCTGCAATAAAAGAAGACACCACATTGAGAAGCCTGCGCATGGCTACTAGAGAGTAGCCCCTCCTCACAGCAACTACAGTAGAGTGTGTACAGCAACAAAAACCCAGCACAGCCAGAAATAAGTAAATAAATAATTTTTTAAAAAAACATAAAATATATCAGAGTTTATTTTGCAACAAGGCTTTTTTTTTTTTTTTCTTAATTTGACCAAGTTAAAAGTCAGATTGTGATGAGTTGAAATGTACTTAGGAGAAGAGGAGGGACACAGAACAACTACAAATAACACTTTCAAGTGAGTTGACTATAAAGGAAGAACAGAGATAAAGTAGTTGATGGAGGGTAACCAGAGATCAAAGGAACATACTTTATGATGAAAGAGATGATAACTTTTAGATGTTTCTAAGAAGGACCCAACAGAAGAGAATGTTCAAAGATACTAGAAGAGGAGGCATAACTGCAGGAATGTGTTCCTTGAAAAGACAGCCAGGAGCTGTGGTGCCAGATGGAAGAAGCTTGCCTATGGCCAGGAGGAGACACACTTTTCATACTACGACAGGAAGGGAGAAAAAAGTGTGAATTTGGACACAGGTTAGTTTGCAGGTGTGTGTCAGAATGCTGAGGAAGTATCTGTTCGGTGGTTTCTATTTTATCTGTGAAGCAGAAGGTAAAATTTACTTAGATTCTGGGAGAGGAAATATGACAAAATATAAAGAGGGTAGAAAAAAATTTAATTGAGCACTGTGAAGAGTAGGAGAGAGAGCCAACCATAAAGGAAACCATGAAGGAAAATTACCAGGCAGTGTGGGGCTAGAATAAGATTAAAGTGCATAAAATAAATGAGTAATGGCACCTATCTCTGTGATAAGCGATGTCTCTTCAGCAGCCCAGACACATGCACAGCATTGACAGATCTTAGGACTGGCTCAGGATGGGAAACTCAGCAGTGTATCAGCTGGGGATCTGGTGTTACTGTTCACTAAAACTCTGACTCAACCCTTACTTAGCTGATATTTAACACAAATGAACCAGGGAATCCTTTCCTTCAAATTTCCTTCACAAATTAAAAAAAAAAATCTGAATGAATAACATTTCCTTGTTAATTCAGTATGGACTAACACTACTAAATTGCAAGAAGTTGAGAAAAAAATTAGAAAATGGCATATTCATAATCATTCATCTAAAAATATTTATTTACTTCTTACTCTGTCCAAGGTACTGTTCCAGGCATGAAGGACACATTAGTGAACAAGAAATTGCTTGCTTTTTGGTGGGTAAAGACAAGTATTAATCAAATAAAAAAATAAAATGCCTTGTATGCTGTTATGGACTGAATTGTGTTCCCAAAAAAAGATATGTTGAATCCCTAACTCAGAATGTGAACTTATTTGGAAATAGGATCATTGCAGATGGAATTAGTTACATTAAATTGTGGTCATATTACAGAAAAGTTTGCCTTTAGTCTAATACAAAGGTTATCTTTACATGAAGGGTAGAGAGACACAGAAGGAAGACAGCCATGTGAAGGTGAAGGCAGAGATCGGAGTGAGGCATTTATCAACCATGGGATAACAAGGACTGCTGACCATCACCAGCAGCTAGGACAGAGACAATGAACAGATACTGTCTCAGACCCTTGGAAGGAACCACCTCTGCCCACACCTTGATTCTAGACTTCTAGTCTCTATAACTGGGAAGGAATAAATTCACACTTTGCAAGCCACCCAGTTTGTGCTACTTTATTATAGCAGCCTTAGGAAACTAATACAAATGCTAACTAGATAAGGCAATATGGGGAAAATAAAAACAAATATGAGTGTGGGGAGGAGGTCCTGGGTAGAGAGAATGCTGTATATAAATATTACTCAGGGAGAGCTTCACAAGTGAGATGGTATTTGAACAGAAACGTGAAGCAAAGGAAAACAGACAGGCAGCTCTCTGGGGGAAAATCTATCCAGTTAGGACACAGTCAAACAAAGCTACAGGGGGAACAGCAAGCTAGATGCCAGTGTGGGTAGAGCAGAATGGATGAGGGCCAGCGGGGTGGGGATGGAGGCAGTGATGGAACATGGAAGTATTTAACTAGAAGTGAGATTAGAATCCTTTTGAGTGTAAACTGGCATGAAGCCAAGATAGAATCAGGATGAAGACCCCTTAGGCGGCTACTGAAATCATCCAACCAAGAGATGCAGATGATGTGAGCCAGGGTGATTGCAGTAAAGGTGAAACAAGGGGTGACTTTCATCTGATTCTGGACAACTTGAAAGGCAGAACGAACTGGAGAAATGGGAGGAATTTTTTCTTAATCAAGAGAGATTTTATAGAAATTCAGAAATTATTTTTTAAAATAACAAGGTGTCACAATAAAATGCATTCACCAGATTACATATGAGGATGCGGAAATTTTAAAAAATAAACATTCTGATGATAAATGCCTCACTCCAATCTCTGCCTTCACCTTCACATGGCTGTCTTCCTTCTGTGTCTCTCTGCTCTTCATGTAAAGATAACCTTTGTATTAGACTAAAGGCAAACTTTTCTGTAATATCACAATTTAATGTAACTAATTCCATCTGCGAATGCAAATTACTTTTGGATGGTTTCTTTTATAACTACTTAAAATACTCCTGGGCATATATTTGGAGAAAAATATAATTTGAAAAGATACATGCACCATAATGTTCATAGCTATAGTATTTATAATAACCAAGACATGGAAGCAACCTAATTGTCCAGCAACAAATGAATTGATAAAGAACAGGTAGTATGTGTATATACATTTAACAATAGAATACTACCAAGCCACAAAAAGAATGGAATAATGCCTTTTGCAGCAACACGGATAAACCTGGAGATTATCATACTAAGTGAAGTAAGCCAAAGATAAATATTATATAACACTGCTTACATGTGGAATCTAAAAAAAAAGGATACAAATGAACGTACTTGAAAAACAAACGGACTCAGAGACAGGGAAAACAGACTTATGATTACTAAAAGGGGTGGGGGCAGAGGGATAAATTAGGAGTTTGGGATTAACATATACACACTACTATATATAAATTAGATGACCGACAAGGACCTATTGCATAGCACAGGGAGCTATACTCAATATCCTATAATAATCCATAAGGGAAGAGAATGTAAAAAAGTATAGATATATATATATATATGGACAACATCCCATGAACAGAGGAGCCTGGTGGGCTATAGTCCATGGGGTCGCAAAGAGTCGGTCACAACCGAATAACTAACACTTTCATTGTCATACATTTATATATATATACACACATATATATATATAAACCACTTTACTATATACTTGAAACTAACACAATACTGCAAATAAACTATATTTCAATAAAACTTTTACAAAATGAAAGAGAAAGTAAATAGTAACTCTGTTTACTACTGCTGTTTGTTTTTATGCACACAAACTAAAAGGTTTACCCTTAAAAGAGAAGATGCCCACACCAATTACTTATATCACATTAAGTCAAACCACACAATTTGAGCTTGTGTATCATGGAAAATCTAATACATGTGAAAACTAATCCCAGCATCAAGAAATCAGATTATTACTATCAAGAAATAATGATAGATGACTTTTCAACATGAGAGGTTATTTTTCAGAAGAAAAGCAATCTGATTGAACTTGTATAGCTGTCCATATCCAAGGACTGCTTTTCCTCAGATGATTTATTAGTGTCTGGTCCTCATCTCAGCTTGACATTATTTCCTCCTCTAGCTTTGGTCTTTTTTTTCTTCCAGTTTCATTGAGATGGAATCGACATACAGCGTTATATAAGTTTAAGGTGTACAGCATAATGATTGGATTTACATCCATCGTGAAATGATCCCCACAAGAAGTTCAAGGATGGCAGGATTTGCAGAAGGGTTGGCTGTGTGATATAAAAGAAAAGAGTCAGAAAATTTCAGACATGGTGTGAACAGCTCAAGGATGACTTGCCATTTGCCAAGAAGGGGAACCTGGGGTGCGTGTTCATTAGGAGTTTAGCTTTGCATGCTAAGTCGCTTCAGTCATGTCCAACTCTTAGCGACCCCATGGACTGTAGCCCACCAGGCTCCTCTGTCCATGAGATTCTCCAGGCAATAATACTACAGTGGGTTGCCATGCCCTCCTCCAGGGGAACTTCCTGACCCAGGGATCAAACCCTTGTCTCTTACACCTTCTGCATTGGCAGGCAGGTTCTTAGGCATAATAAATTATGACTATTAGTTATCTAAGTGGAGGTGGCAAACAGGCAGCTGTACATGTGTCTAGCATCGAGGCTAGAATTTGGGAGTTGGCATTGGATCGATGGTATCTGAAGCCATGGTACCTGATGGGACCACCTGGCAAGGGAGGGGGCCTGAGGCCTTAGGACTGAGTTTGGGGGCACCTCCCACTGGTAGACATTAGAGAGATGAAGAGCTTTCACTAAAGAGATTTAGAAGATTCTCATGACAACTGAAAGAGAAATGTCCCAGCCAAATGAAGAAAACGTTTCAAAAAGAGAAAAATAATATATTTTAATCTTAATGTTACGGAAACAGGATGATGTAATGTAAAGTGAAAAACATCTAGGGCTCCAAACTGTATAAAGCAAAATCTTAATTTTGCATAAAGAAACATGTTTAAGCCTAGAAAAACAGACTGAAAAAAATATAGCAATGTAAACAGTTATTTCTGACTTTTTACTTTAGGATGGTATTTGCTTTCTGCCTTTATAGCAGTTTTCAAGTTTTCTACTGTGAATTTATTCTTTTAATAAAATTATATGCAAATTTTCAAAAAATCATTATAGCAAAGACTTTTGGATTCAGTCTTTTAAAAGTAAAAATATGTAAGACTTGCAAAATCTTTAAAGCAAGACAGTCTAGTGTTGACATATCATGTGGTTAAGTTAATTAGGTAGACTTCATTTGGTTCTCAGAAAAAAAGCAGTAAAGTATTCAAATTTTTTTCTTTCATTTATACTTGCATTGCAAGTATCTCCTCCCAGAAAGAAGCGATGTAATTAAAATAATATTTGGTGATTTTTATTCATTTAAAGAATCACCTCTATAGACATGGAGAAGTTGGGTTTCTATTTTTAAATGTTAGGGTTTTAGTGAAATAAGTCAGATAGAGAAAGACAAATACTGTATGATATCACCTTGGAATCTAAAAACCAAACTCTTAGGTACAGAGAATAGATTGGTGGCTACAAAGTAGTGGAAGTGGACTAAATGGATGAAGGGAGTCAAAAGGTACAAAATTCCAGTTATAAGATAAACAAGTCCTGGGGATATAATGTACACCATGATGACTACAGTTAACAAGACTGTACTGCATATTTGAAAATTGTTAAAAGAGGAGATCTTAAAAGCTCTCATCACAAGGAAAAAAACTGTAATTATGTGAGTTGATGAATATTAACTAGACAGAGTAGTGATCATTTTGCAATATATACATATATCTAATCATCATGTTGTACACTTTAAAATTATACAATTTTATTTGTCAATTACATCTCAATAAAACTGGAAAAGAAAACAAATTTAAAGCAAAAAATAAATGTTAGGATTTCAATGTAGCCTTGAACAGGACACTTAATACGTCTGTATCCTGGTTTCCTTGTCTGTTAAATGAGACTGATGGACTCTCCCTACTCCATAGTGTGGTTCTAAAACCATTCAGTTCAGTTCAGTCGTTCAGTCGTGTCCGACTCTTTGTGACCCCCTGAATTGCAGCACGCCAGGCCTCCCTGTCCATCACCAACTCCCAGAGTTCACTCAGACTCATGTCCATCGAGTCAGTGATGCCATCCAGCCATCTCATCCTCTGTCATCCCCTTCTCCTCCTGCCCCCAATCCCTCCCAGCATCAAAGTCTTTTCCAATGAGTCAACTCTTCGCATGAGGTGGCCAAAGTACTGGAGTTTCAGCTTTAGCATCATTCCTTCCAAAGAAATCCCAGGGCTGATCTCCTTCAAAATGGACTGGTTGGATCTCTTTGCAGTCCAAGGGACTCTCAAGAGTCTTCTCCAACACCACACTTCAAAAGCATCAATTCTTCAGCGCTCAGCCTTCTTCACAGTCCAACTCTCACATCCATACATGACCACAGGAAAAACCATAGCCTTGACTAGACGAACCTTTGTTGGCAAAGTAATGTCTCTGCTTTTGAATATGCTATCTAGGTTGGTCATAACTTTCCTTCCAAGGAGTAAGCGCCTTTTAATTCCATGTCTGCAGTCACCATCTGTGGTGATTCTGGAGCCCAAAAAAATAAAGTCTGACACTGTTGCCACTGTTTCTCCATCTATTTCCCATGAAATTATGGGACCGGATGCCATGATCTTCGTTTTCTGAATATTGAGCTTTAAGCCAACTTTTTCACTCTCCACTTTCACTTTCATCAAGAGGCTTTTTAGTTTCTCTTCACTTTCTGCCATAAAGGTGGTGTCATCTGCATATCTGAGGTTACTGATATTTCTCCCGGCAATCTTGATTTCAACTTGTGCTTCTTCCAGCCTAGCGTTTCGCATGATGTACTCTGCATATAAGTTAAATAAGCAGGGTGACAATATACAGCTTTGATGTACTCCTTTTCCTATTTGGAACCAGTCTGTTGTTCCATGTCCAGTTCTAACTGTTGCTTCCTGACCTGCATACAGATTTCTCAAGAGGCAGGTCAGGTGGTCTGGTATTCCCATCTCTTTCAGAATTTTCCACAGTTTATTGTGATCCACACAAAGGCTTTCACATAGTCAATAAAGCAGAAATAGATGTTTTTTTGGGACTCTCTTGCTTTTTCCATGATCCAGCAGATGTTGGCAATTTGATCTCTGGTTCCTCTAAGACCTCTAAGACCATTAGACTAAGTTAAACTAGACACAGTGTGGTTGTAAGACTGAAGAGAGATGGGGGGCGGGGGGTGACTCTTAACCAGCCCCCATCTAGGTTCCGCCTTCACTGCCAGCAGCCAGCACCAGCAGCAACAGACAGCTTCGATCAGGTGGCTTGCTTTTAATGCCTGTATGTGGCCATACTACTTCTGCCAATAGGCCTCAAGGGCACAGCTCCTAATTGGCAGGAGAAGGACAGGGTGGTTTCCAGCCAGGCCCTAGAGTTTCAGATTTACTTTCTGAAGCTGAGAGTGAGACAGGAGCCATTACCCTGTTATTACCCTGATGGGGGCAGTGGTGGAATTGAGCTCTGTCTACCCTGAGGCCATGCCTGGCTGGGCATGTGCTGGAAGCCTCTGTGAACAGCTTCAAATAACAACATCTAATGTCTCCAAATGCCACGAGCAATTGAGGGCAGTCTGGACTTAGCAGGCTGCATGTCTTTATTTTATTTTACTCTTTATTGAAATATAGTTGATTTACAATGTTGTGTTAATTTCTGCTGTGCAGAAAAGTGATTCTGTTATGTATATATATATACATACACACACATTCTTTTTTATTTATTCTTTTCCTTTATGGTTTACCATAGGATTTGAATATAGTTCTCTGTGCTATACAGTAGGACCTTGTTGATGCAGATCTCTTTAAACAAATAGTTTATCACTGATTCTTTTAGCAAAAACAAAAAACTGTGTAGGGGAGAGGAGACGAGGTCCACTAACAGAAATGACATGGAGAGGCATGAAAGCTTCAAACATACTATTTCTTTCTGAAGTTAATTTGTCGGTGAAACATGCACACAGCTCAAGAACAAACACAACACAGACCTGGTCTCCACTCAAGGAATTTGAAATAAGGTTAGATTTCTGTTCCCTAGACTAGAAGCTGAAAGTCCTCCCCACCCCACCCCCACCTCTCACCCCTCTGGATAGCAGGACAATAAGCAGAAGAGACGAGCCTTTTATTTCTCTTAAGGAGTAGGGTACCTGGGAAGACATTTTCACTCCCAGGAGAAGGGGATGAGATTTGGGGTCTACAGTGCAATCAGGCACCTGTAGATCCTGCATGAGTGAGATAACCATTTGGAGACCCAGCTCATTTCCCATTTCTGTAAAATCTGGCTAATCACAGCCACCTTCAGGGTTACTATGACACTGAGATGCAGTAAACACAGCTGGATTTTTGGCTCACGTTTTCCATGTGCCTATCCTATACCAGCAGAGCCACTGCCCATGTGCCTCTTACAGCCACTCCTCAGGTCCTCTCCTCACCACACACCCACCCCCACACCACCCACTTTGAGCAGCTCACAGCCTTCAACTTCAATTTTTGATCTTCGGCTCAGTAACAGTATGGACGACCCACTGCTGCTACCTTAAAAAACCTTTCCTCATTATTCCTGCTCCTCCACTCACTGAATGCCTGCCAGCATCCTAGCTAATCGCTTCTTCAGCACTTGGGAATTCTGAATCAATCTGCAATTCCTCTTCCTAGAATCCTTCCCCAAGAGTTCTGATCACATGTGAAACAAGTTTAGCCATTGTGCAAATCAGTTCTGTGGCCAAGTTCCTAATAAAAAATCTAACAAAAGCCAAGGGTGGGACTGGGAGAAAGAAGTGAGTGTGACAGCCTGTGGAGAGAGGCAGAGAAGGAAGGCTGTGTGATCCAGAGGAAAAACACTAGACAGGAGTCGGGAGACCTCGGGTCCAGCCCCAGCTCTGCCCTCTGCCCCAGCTCTACCCAGCTCTGCGGCTGCAGGTCACACACTCCCCATCTATGGGCTTCAGTCTTCTCACATATGAGTCAGGAGGTCAGGAGCTGCCACAATTCACTCCCTCTCCCTTTGCCCATGGCAAACATCCCTGATCAATCAGTACACTCTTTCCTGTGGAACCCAGACTCCACGCAGCCACCATCAAACCAGTGCAGTTGGTAAAGGAGACAAAAGCATCTTTGCAATCCCCGTGCTTCAGTCTAAAATCTCCCTTATTATTTGAGTAGTCTCTGCCTCTATGACATGGATGGCCTCAAAGGATAGGTTTGCTCACTGGCTAGCATCGCCAGGAAGTTGAGCGTCATGACTTTCCTAGAAAGCAGTCATGCACACCTATAGTCCAATGCCCTTTACCACTGCAGCTCTGGGCAGACTAGTGATGGGTCCTGCCAGGGTGCCATGTAGAGGAAAACCAATCGTAACTATAACCCACAGCTGGGTGGAGCTTTGCCCCAACCATGTCCATGCAGGGGGCAGGGCTGGCCCTTTAAGACCTGACATTGACTTTTGGTTGGAATTTCCAAAGAACATATCCCATGAGCCTCGTTTCACCATGGATAATCAGACTAATTCCACAGATTCTGCTGTGCCAAGTCTTTCCTTACTTGCTAGCTTCAATGTCTGCTTTGGCCTCCTGCCCTGCCTGGGAAGCTCTGGCCACTTCCACCGTAGATTCCACAGCCCATGACCTTGACTCAACTCTGTATCTGGCTCCGGTCATCTTGGGCTGATCTGGTGCCTCTCTCCCCAGCCAGCCAGGGCCTAGAAGCCCTAGAATTGCTCTGCACTGCCCCATCTTCCCTGAGCATCCAACTCAAATGCAGATTCTGAACTGACTCTTCCCAAATGTATCTGACTTCATATCATTTTTCCCATGAGCATGCAAGTGACACCCAGCTTAGGGAGGCTCCTAGCCCTGCTGGATCCATGAAATGGTATTGTCTCTGCTACTCAACAGCCTTCAATAGCTTCTGTAATTCTCTTTTCTCATCCACATTCGTCTACCTGCTTCTAAGGACCTTGGTGACCCAGCCCATCCTAGGTACCACCCAGCACACCTTCCCACCCCCCAACTCAAGTCACCCAGGTCTTCTTACTGTACCATCAACCCCCAAGCCCACTTCTACTTCTGGCCACCAGATATTATATTCTCCTTGCCAGGCATGTCCTGTTCTCTTTCTTCAAGTCCAAAACTACCAATTTTTCACAATCCAGCTTACATTTACCTCAGGAAATCTAATACCCAATTATATTTTATGTCACAGGATCCATAAATGTTTTGTCAGTGTTGGCCTTTACTTATCAAGGATAGTGAAAATTTTTGGAGGACAAGAATCTGCCACAGGACCTGGGTATCTCTCAGTGGTGACATAACAAATCAATAAACACATTACTGGTCACCTGTTCTATGTTCAGAATTTCTCAGCAAAATACGTTTGCGAATTCATTGTTCTAACCAAGTAAATCTACTCAGATGCATCAAATTCTTACCCTTTTATGTCCAACCTGGACCATTACAGATCCTTCCCTCTCTGAATTAAAAAAAAAAAAAAGTTAGATTTTATGCCAAAGCCCAAGAATGGACTTGTCGATTAGGCTTCAGTGAGGTGTGTGTGCATGCTCAATCATGTCCAACTCTGCGGCCCTTTGGATTGTAGCCTGCCAGATTCTTCCGTCCATGGAATTCTCCAGGAAAGACTACTGGGATGGATTGCCACTTCCTTCTCCAGGGGCTCTTCCTCACTTGAGGATTGAACCCATGTCTCTTGTGTCTCCTGCATTGGTTCTTAACCATCTGAGCCACCAGGGAAGCCCATAGACTTCAGCAGTGGTTTAAGTACAAAGAGTCACCCGGAGTATTTTCTAGAAAAGCAGATTTGCCAACTGCATTGACAGAGTTTCTCAATCAGGGAGTCTAGGATGAGACCTAAAATGCACATTTTAACAAATGGTCTAGGTAATTGTGAAGTAGACAGTTTCCCCTACTCTAAGGAAAACTGGGCTCTAGGAACCTCACTTTCCAGAGACACACTGCAGTGTGTGGGCGAAGGCAGGCAAGGGCCCACCACCCCTAACAAGTCTATCCAGGTGGCCTCTGGCTGAGAACTTCCTCAGTCAACTCTGTGGTTTCAGTCCAACTCTGGTTACCAAATCTCTGAGCTCTTCAGCCAAAAGACCGTTTGGCCTTGGAGGATCACTTTTATCTGCTGCAGCAATCTCCCTCCCAAAGGCCTCCATTTGCCCTGTCCTTGCTGAAGAAATCAAATCATCATGCCAGCACTCTCACTCAACCAGCAGCAGTCCTGGGCTCACAGGTTGTTTTAGCTCCTGCTATGAATCAGAATGGATTTATGAATAGCTTGTAACAGGCTTGTCACATCTTGTTTCAGACTTTCTTTAGCTCATAGTTTTCCTTATTTGGCCCTTCCAGTACTTATACTTCCATTTATTTTAAAGGTTTTAAGTCTGGAATATCACATATGCAGCATTATACAGAATCTGGCCTCTCAAAATTGACATCTCAGTAAGCTCTCAAATTTACAGCCCCATGGTCAAAAGCAAGGGAACAGAGAAACCTTCTGAGCAGGGCAGAGCTAAGTAGGGCATCTCAGCTCCCCTAGATCCTGCTGGCACCTGGTTGAGTAACGCTTCTGCGTGTCTTAGCATGTTGTATACAGAGGCCTGAGGCCCAGCGGTTTTCCACAACAACTTTTGTAGGATTATTAGCACTTAGTCTGTTGGCATCTGAGAACTTTGTAGGGTAAACAACTGTTCTCTCTTCCTCCAAAGCTTGATTCCACTCTGGGCTTTGCATAAACACGTGCAATGTGTTTACTGAAAAACTGGTTTTTGCTTTCCTGCAGGTGTGCAGGGTTTCTGAGCTGGGGGTGTGTGGGCAGGTCGTAGAGTGGGAAGAGTGTCTGGGAAGACTGAGAGTAAGGATGTCCCGTGTGTTGGAGGAAGGGAAATAAATGGGTCCCTGCCCATTCCTGCACTTGGCCCTATTCAGTTGCCTTCACTAGACCCATGCAGGCCTTAAGCAAAGTCATTTCATGCAACTGATTGGCTTATATTGAATTCTCTTTCAACTCACCTCAAGCATGAGAAGAGTTACCTTTCATTAAACTTCACTAAGCCTCTTTTAAATTATGGTTCTCCCTTCAAAATGATAGCTGTGGCCTTAAAGTCTAAAGATGCAGTAACTTTGATCACCATTCAATAGCGGGTCAGAGACTGAGTCAATCAACTGGGGTGAAGAGCACCCACTTGGGTATCAGTGGATTGGGCACCATCCAGAGGTACCTACCTCTTGGGATGCAAACATCGTGAGTGGAGGGGCGGCAGGGCCTGCGGACAGTAGAGAAGAGCACAGGGGCCACAGTGGGGCAGCCTAAGAGCAAATCCTGTCTCCACTACCTTGAACCATCTCACTTTGGGCAGTTTACCTGACTGCCTTGTGCTTAAGTTTCCTTGTCTGGAATGTTGGGATAACAATAGAAATAACTTTTTTTTTTTTTGGCTGCACAATGCAGCATGTGGGATCTGAGTTCCCTGTGCTACATACTCGGTTGCTTCAGTCATGTCCATCTCTTTGCAACCCCATGGACTGTAGCCCTCCAGGCTCCTCTGTCCATAGGATTTTCCCAGCAAAAACACTGGAGTGATTTGCCATGTCCTGCTCCAGGGGATCTTCTCCAACCCAGGAATCAAACCCATGTTTCCTGTGTCTCCTGCATTGCAGGTGGGTTCTTTACCTGCTGAGCCAGCAGAGAAGCCCCCTTAGTCCCTGACCAGGGAACAAACCCATGCCCCTGCATTAGAAGCACAGAGTCATAACCACCTGACTGCCAAGGAAGTCCTAAAACAGGAATAACTTTAAGGGACTGCTGTGACTATTAAATGAGCTAACCTACATAAAAACATTCATAAAAAAATGTCTTTTAAATATTTTTATGTGTGTGTGTTAGTTATTCAGTCATGTTTGACTTTTTGTAACCCCATGATCTGTCCATGGAATTCTCTAGGCAAGAATACCATAGTGGATTGCCATTCCCTTATCCAGGGGATCTTCCTGGCCCAGGGATCAAACCTAGTCTCCTGCATTGCAGGCAGATTCTTTGCTGTCTGAGCTACAATGAGCTCATTGTGTCTGTTGTACAATACTGATCTTTGACTCTAACGAATATGGATGCAGGATTTAGTCTTCATGATAAGTGTCTTCTGAAGATGTTAAAAGGGGCCATGCTTCAGAGGCTGGCAATCTCCTGACACAGGGACACAGGCAGCAGTGTGCTTGGGCACAGCTGTCCCTGTGACCACTGCCCACCAGTAATGCTCAGATTGGCTGAGGGAGACATCCAATGAGATGCATCTTGGCCTCTACCTTGGGCAAAGTGAAGAGAAAGCCTTTCTCCACTCTTGCTTTCATTCTCATTTCATGAAAGAATTTAAGATCTTCGTTGAATTTCTTGAGTGTACATAAAGTTCTTACCTCACAACACTAATCTACCTCACAGAACTAATTATTACTGTTAATAATTATTAACAGTACATGTTAAGTAATATTTCTTTAAGTCTATTTTATATTTATCTTAGCTTTTTCTCATATAACCCAATGAAATGAGTCTTGTTATCATCCCATTTTACAGAGAAAACAGAAAGGTCACTTGCCCAAGGCCTGCAGTTTAGGAAGGACTTTCCAACTCCAGCGCCCATGCTGCAAAGTCATGCCTTGCCTTAACCAACCCACTCTCCTCCTGACTCATTTCAGTATTTTATTTATTTTTATCAACATTTGCTAAGAAGAGCAAGTGAATAATGAAAAATGCTAGTGAACTTCCATTTTAACAAAGTTGTATCCAGCACTTAACCATAAACCGAGTTACAAATCACTCTATTGGAACTAGACATGAAGAGGGGAGGGACAGACACGCAGCCCCTGGCCCAGTGAATGTCCAGTCTCCTTAATGGTAGGGTGAGTGAGGGAGAGAGCTCAGGAAATAAAAATAGGGGAATATAAGGGAGGGAGAAGAAGGGAGGGGATGTCTAGGTGACGACAGAGGTGTGTTGGCATAATTTGGCTCCACAAGGAAAGTTAGTGTGTCTTTTTCTTTTTCATAGGAAACAGAGGAAACAAGCTCAGAGAGCTAAAATAGTAAATCCTGCATTGCTCAGCAAACCAGATGGAGAGGTAAGAGTCCACTATCTAACTCTGAAGCCCACACTCTTACCCACTGCATTGTGAATCTCCTGGAGCCTGAGAACATGGTTGAAGGCCATGTCCTCAAGAGCCTGAATATTGCTCTAAGAAGCTTGGGCTTTATACTCTAATATATGGAAGCACCCCCATACCCCCTTGGCTCTTAATTTAAGAGCATCATCCAGGGATTTCCTTGCAGGAGCTGAATCCCATTGGCTTCCTGTCTGTGCCTATATCAACTCCCCTGACCCAAGGGGTATCCAGTGAGCCAATCAACCACTTCCTTCATATTTTTATGCAAACACAGCAGCTGGAATTGCTGCACCCACAGCCCCTGCTGTTTCACACACGATAAAAGGATCAAAGCCTGGAAAATGACTTCAGACTATAATTTAAGATAATTATGATTTTTTAACCTAAATTACATTTTAACATTTCATAACAGAGCTGTCAAGATTCTATCTATCAAAACTCTATCAAGCAAACAAAAGAGGATAATTATATTTTCAGACACATGCAGTCATCACTCTGGTTTCTCATAGAAAGACTGCTGTCTTCCTTCACATTCTCATTTTCAAATGCTCTTCCTCTTTCCCACCCACCTTTGGAGTCTGAGACTATACACTCTTAAACAAGTGGGAAAATATGCCAAAAGAGTCTATAACTCAGGGCATAAAAGCATTTCTCAGAAGCAGCAGCTCTAATGAGAAGTGCATCAAAAGGAAATATCCCCGAGTTGGTAAGGGCATCCTGTCTCACTAAATAGACTCTGACTGGGGATGGGAGAAGGCAGGATATTAAACTCCTCAAATCAAAGAGAACAATGAAATGCCGAAACACTTCCTCCTAGAAGCTGAATTTGCTTTCATCCTGACCCATTGGATTAGGGAGCTTGTTCTAAGATCTTTGAGATATCCAAGGAAGAATACTAACTGTATCAGCATTGTTGGACGACAACGCATCATCCATTTCACCCCTCCCTGGACCATGATGAAACAGAAATGTGGTTTTGAAAGGTTGTTGCTGAGCTGTGAAAGACACCTTGTTTCTTGGCCTCCGGAGGAGAGGCATTCAAGCCGGGACCAGTGACGAGGCTTGATTACTCAGAGCTTTTGTGTAATAAAGTTTTATTAAAGTATAAAAGAGATAGACAGAGCTTCTGACATAGACATCAGAAGGGGGCAGAAAGAATGCCCCCCTGCTAGTCTTTAGCTGGATGTTTTATGTCTGTTAGAAAGCTATTAATCAGATAAGAGAGACACCTCAAGGCTGAGGGAGTTTCACCAGGCCCCTCTCCCACAATACGCACTTTTGAGATAGGATGGCACGAGGTCTGTCATTCCCCAGCCATAAAACAATTGATATGAATACTGGTTTGTTGAGCTATTATCAGCCCAAGGTTTGAGAAAAGGAAAAAAGAAACCTCCTTTTAATTTTGTATAGAGAAGGACAAAAATCTGACACTCGTAGTTTGTTTCCTCCTGCCACTTAAGGGAGAGATAAAAAATGTCTGACACTTGCAGCCTATTTCCTCCGTTTGGAGACCCCTGGCCTTCCTGCCTGTTACCCTCTCAGTTTGAGTAACAATGACCCTTCCCCCAGCCCCAGGAGTGGGTTCTCAGTGGCCTCAGGCACTCGGTGTAATCTTAATCTCTTTACAAATGGGATTGATGCAGGAATGGGCAGGGAACACAGGCCTCAACAAATTAGTGCACAGTGTCCACCCCAGTGAACAGGTGAGAAGGGACACATGACCTCAGAAGGTCTAATCAGAGTGAAGTTCACAAGTGGTGTAGGATGGTGGGGATTGAGAGACGCTCCAGTGGTGAACAGTACTTGGAACTGTTGCAGGCATTTTGGTACCAATAAGAGAAGCCAGAGGACCCAGCCAACACATGAAGAAGGGCAGAACCAAGAGCATAACAGAGAAATGAAGCAGGAGTCCTAATGAAATCGTGTATGAAAACTAACACATGGCCAGCCTGAGGTGGATTATCTTTTGTTTGCAACCAAGAACATCCTAACTGATCCACCAACTCTAATAATTCAGTGCCTTGTGGGACCACAGTCCCTTTGAAAATCTGATATAGGCCATGATCCTTCTTCCCAGAAAAAAAACACATACATAAAAGTTCACATGGAATTTAGGGGAGACAGAGGCAGACTCTAGACTGAGAGTTTTCCGCAGAGGGGTTAGGACCTTAGGCTTCAGCGTAGGACAGATTTGAGTTCAAAGGCTGCCTTGGGCACTTAAAACTGCATGACATTGGGTTGCCTTCGTGACACTGTTGAATTTCATTTCAGTCCTCTATAAAATGAGAATAATAATAATAATCCCTGCTTTGTAAGAGTGTAAAAATTAAACTATGGCTATCTAGAGATTAGCATGCCACATGGTCACATCAAAAACACTGCGTTTGGGTATGTGTACTCAGCCATGTCTGACTCTCTGCAGCCCCATGGACTATACCTCCCCCCTCCCCAACTGGCTCCTCAGTCTACAGAATTTTCTAGAATGCTGGAGTGGGTTGCCATTTACTACTCCAGGGGATCTTCCCTACCCAGGGATCAAACCCACATCTCTTGCATCTCCTGCATTGGCAGGTGGATTCTTTACCACTGGGAATCACGTAATTAATTCCCATCTGGCAACAAGTAATTAAGAATAGTCCTAAGGAGCTCCGGAGAGAAAGCCCTTCTGATGAATATCCATGTCAAATATCAGGACATGCAAAAATGAACCCATGACTGCCCTGAAACTGCGAAGCAGTTGATCAGGGATTGGTCCTAAACTGGGGGAAAAACTGATTTTCAGGGCAGGATTGAGGGCAGTCCACAGCTTCTTCATCTGAAAAGTGCCTAGATGGTGCTAAGGATTATTGTGGGTTAAAGGAGAGAAAAAGGACTTGATCCTCCTGGGACAGAATGGGGAAGGTTTTGTTAATTGTGAAGTTTAAAAAAATAAATAAAGAGGGAATAAAAAACATCTATGGTTGCGAATTTCCTAAAGACTTTTAGAATCCTAAGGGAGTACAGAGTTGCAGTTTCCCACCCCCAGCTCAGCAGAAGTGACTCACCAGGCTGTCCTTCATGGGCCAAAACCCCAAAGTTTCTTTGAAAAAACAAGAGAGATCTTGGACTCCACAGGCAGTGGCCACCCTGTCCAATACCCCTCCCTGCTGTTCCACTCTCGCGCTGCCATCTCAGTACCTTGAAGCCTACCCCACCCAGAGGCTTTCCCGGACGTGCACATTCCAGCACAATCAGATGGCTCTTCGAATATGTCCCTTTGACTTATGACTTGGAAATGTCAGCAGGAATGGAAAACCCAGGGCACAGCCAGCAGGAGTTCTGTCCAGGGACATTTTCAAACTGACGCAGCCCATCTGCTTGGCTTTTCACTGTGGTCTTCTATTTCTACCTTCCATTATCTTATTTTTCTTTCTGCATCAAAATTCCCTTCTTTTTCTACTCCATTTTTTTCTAAGTAGGTCAGTCACAAATAAACAATTTTTCAAGAATGAATGCAATCTCATCTCTGCATTTCCTGCATGTATCTTATTTATGTTGATGCCAAAGCAAGTCCCAGTGAAGTAGCACGTATGAACCCCTCCCCACTGCAAGTTGGGCAGAAAGCCTACGCTGCGAGGAATTACATCCCATCCCCAGCTATTATCCTCCTCATTAAATCAATTCCTTCCTATGAATCTTTTCCCTCAAGGCACCCTCAGAGCTTCACTGGGAGGTAACGTGGGGGTTACAAATTAACAGGAAAAGGTTAAAAACTGTTCTGACTTCCTGCATCACAGCCAGCTATGACTCAGCGACAAAGTTCTACCCCCTCCCAGAAACAACGCAGATCAAGAGGAAAAAAAGGAAAGAAATGCTGACAGGGACCCACAGAGCCCACTGCAATTTGGTTAAGCACCAAACCAGCCAGTACATCTTATGGAAAAGGAGAGCAGATGCAACCACAGTGGGCACTGACAACAGCCAAGCCACAGCGTTGCCAATGACAGTCACCACTCGAGGAGCGCTCCAAAGGCAGCTGCAGAGGGGTCAGCTGGCTCACTGAGGAAAAAGCCAGTCATGGCTGAGGCAAGGCGAGGTTGGGCCGCTCTGAGGGAGTGGCTGTAACATCTGCCACATGTCCTCAACCGACGCCTCACCAGAAGGTAGAGATTCCAGGAATTATGGGCAAGGGCTTGAAGAGCCAAATCTAAAAATGAAGATTTTAGACACAATCCTTGGAGATTTTTGTAAATTGATGTGCACCTAACATGTACCTTTGTTTTTCCTGTTTGTTTGTTTTTTTTTAAAGTAGACTAGTAGTTCTGCAAGCCTGGCTATTCCCACGTTTTTCAGAAAAAGAAATTTCAATTGACAGCCTCCTATACTGCAGCTCAGAGCAACTAACTTTTCCTCCAGATGGCAAGGATAGGACATAAAGGAACCACAAACGATTGTTGGTGTGCTGAGCACTGTGACCTACTCCATCGCCAAAACCTCAAGCTGAAAAATTCCTCTTCCTGCTCTAAATCTTCTTGACTTATCATCCGACAGCTCTCTCATGCCTGCTGCATCTGTCCCCGCCTTCTCTGAGCCTCCATTCTCTAGATCCTTCTCTTGCATCCTCATTCATCAGTGTCCTGGCTCCATTTGCCCTCTATCCATCCTGGGCTCCAGAGAAAATTATTTAAACAAGATACTTTCCAGAACCTGAAGACTGCTCTTTCCCAAGCTATGGCTGGACTGTCAGTCATCAGTCTGGGACACTCTTACCTTTTCTTCCCCTTGCTTCATAGTGATGTGGACAAATCACCAAAGCGACCCATGTGGCCACTTTCTTGAAACCCTGACTGGGTTCTAACCCCTACTGACAGTCTTTCTTGTTAACTTTTCCTGTTGTCACATGTCACTTCTAATAGCATTCATCTGCCCAGACATATGTCTGTTTGACTGATTAACTATAAAGACAAGCTTATGTTTTACTTTTACGAAAACTTGAGATTCTCTCAAGTTCTTTACTCAAAAAGTCTCTGTATTTTTCACCAGTTTAATCTTCCCTCCTGTTACAAAAAAGAAGTAGTCTTACTATATTCTATAAAGTTATACCTGGGCTCCTCATCTTCTAGCTTCTCGCTTTCTCCAGGATCTTGCTCTATCAATTTTTGTCCTCTCTCACTTGGAACCTGTCTTTCTGTTACTGCGAGCTCTTTCTTCTCTGTTGTAACCAGGCCCAGGTAACCCATCTCAAGAAATATATAACTTTGCTGAAAACATGTTTTAGCTATTCCCTGTAAAGACATTTAAATTGCCTAGGCTCACAGATGTCCCGTAAAAAAACATACACAAAAACAAACACCCCTGGTGATAATGAGCTCAAAATAAATATTATAGTCAACAAATGGAATGGATAAACTACCAAGGCGAAATGCCAACAGATGCAATACATGAGGGAATTATCATTCCAAGTATCTGAAAAGAAACAGATTCCCTGTCATCTTTTCCATTCAACACTGACCTGGAGATCATATTAAGTAAAATAAGTCAATGAAAAAAATTAAATACATAGGATTGAAAAGAGAAAACAAACATTTGATTTTCAGACTATATTATTATATACATAGAAAAATGCAAAAAAAATGTACCATATTAGAGTTGACACTTCCGAAAGATTCCCAGATACGAGATCAGTACAAAAATGTTGTTGAACACATTCTGTTCACAATAGCATCAAAAATATACATTCAGTAAAAATTTGCTAAGCATCTGCTGTGTACCAGGTACTGAATTATTCACTAGAATAATATGTACAAGACTCTCATGGAGAAAATTATTAACTTTTCCTGAAAAATATGAAAGGAGGCTAAGTAAATGGAGCAACCTATCATGTAAGAGGAGAGCTTAATATCCTACAGAGGATAACTCTTTTCATATTATTCTATAAATTTGACAAAAGTGCAATCAAAACCCAAAATAATTTTAATTGTAATTTGACAATACAATTTTAAAATTAATATGAAAAAAATAAAGGAATAAGAATACCTAAAACAATTTTAAAGAAGAAAAACAAGGTGTAAGGCATCTGTCCTATAAGATAAAATTTATTTTCAAGTTATACTAATTAAGAAAGGAAGTTCTTGACACTAAAGTTCACCTTGGGAAGGGGAGACACCTTGCCTGGACCACTTTTATAGGCCCTACAATGCCTCAGGGTACTGATAACAAATCTACTGTCAGTTCGTTTTTGCCAAATCATAAAGTTGAATTCTCTGCTACCCTCCACAAAAAGCTCCTAAACTAAATAGAAAAAGGAGTCAGTTCTGTGTCTGGACAATGGAAATAGCTTCTCAGCAGTAATCTGTAAAGTGAAAGTGAAAGTCGCTCAGTCCTGTCTGACTCTTTGCAACCCCATGGACTTATATACTCCATGGAATTCTCCAGGCCAGAGTTGAGTATCAAATATGAGTCTTTCAGAATCCCATGCAGAAAGGCAGCCTTATCAGGAGACAAAATAGAGGTTGAGAATTGCCCTGGCTGGGCAGAGAAAGATATTTGAGACAGAAGGCCAATCACGGTGACCTTGACTGGCTTTGTTAACAGGAGGCGGTAAGCTTCAGAAAACCAAGATGAGCCATTTGCCACAAAGCAATTCAGGGCTAGAGGGCAGGGGCATTAATTAAAACTCCTTGGAAGGCAGACTCAGTCTTCTCATTGTCTCCACCCCCACCCTCTTCTCTCCAATTTGGAAGAGATCCCTTTGGGATGGTCCTTCCTCTGGGGTTTAAAAGTAACAGCAAGCCAGATTAGGGCAAGAACTCAGTTCCTCAGGCATGAATATTAAATGAGATTTATGACAGATGGAATATTTGTTAATTCTTTCTATTAGTAGAGCCATTAACAACAGCAAAAAAAGGACCATCTCAAACACACAGGGATGTCTTTTAGTCCTTCCTCTTAAAGAAGACTAATATTCAGTATTTCTCTCTCTCTCTCTCCCTCCTTTCTTCTCTCTCTCCCTCTCCCTCTCTCTCTCTCACACACACACTCTCTCACACACATACATACAGTCTCTCTCTCTCACACACATACATACAGTCTCTCTCTCTCACACACACACACACACACACACACACACACACTCTCACTCTCTCTCTCCTTTCATCCAAGGAAACCAAACTGCCCTCAGCTATGAACCCCCATTCCCACTGATAGCAGCAGGAGTTGTGGGCATGGCATTGGTAGCCAGAATGTGACCCATGTCCTATTTATCAGTCCTACAGCATAGGAATGGAATTTGAAGTTAACAGAAAGAGTCCTGTGCTCCAGCCATCTGCTCATTGACTCCTGTTTCTTCACGTGAGAGCAGCAGCCAGAGCTCTATAGGGCTCCCTGTTTGTTAGCAAGGTTCCTACTTCTTGGCCCTACTCCTATCTTATGCTGTCACAGAAAAAAAAAAAAATGTTAGTCAGTAACCCCTCTTCTCAATGTGTATACTACATGACTGTTTTTTTGTTGATTTTTTTTTTCTTTTTTGGCCACAAGGCTTGTGAGATCTTAGTTCTCTGACCAGGGATAGAACCCATGTCCCCTGCATTAGAAATGCCAAGACTTGACCACTGGCCACCAAGGAAGTCCCTTTAAGACTGTTCTTTCATTAGGCTTTTGAGGGACCCCAGCAGCCTCCTCTGACCCACTTGGAAATGACAATTCGGTATGTGAACTCAGAGCAGCTCTACTACAAGGCCAAAGACCAAATGATGCAGGAAGCTGACCAACAGAGCAGGCAACTTCCTTTCTGCTTTACAGTTCTTATTTCAGAAAGGTGAAGGCTGGGCTTCCCTGGTGGCTGAGTGATAAAGAATCTGCCGGCCAGTGCAAGAGACACGGGTTCCATCCCTGAACTGGGAGTATCCCATGTGCCGCTGAGCAACTAAGCCTCTGTGCCATGACCATGTAACCTGTGCTCTAGAGCCCGGGAGCCACAATTACTGAAGCTGGCAAGCCCCAGAGCCCAGTGCTCTGCAGCAAAGGAAGCCACTGCGATAAGAAGCCCTCACACTTCAATGAGAGAGTAGCCCCCAGTCGCCACAACTAGAGAAAAGCCCGTGCAGCAAGGAAGACCCAGCACATCCAAAAATAAAAATAATTTTTTTTTAAAAGGTGAAGGCTTATATAGGGAAAGCAAGAGCTAGGGAGAGCAAGGATAAACAGCATGAATGAAAAATGTTCACTGAGGTTGTCATGCCACGATCCAGCCCTTATCCTACCTGGAGTCGCTTTTCTCCTGGGCAAAGCTGATATCACTCCACCAAGTCCAAAGTGCCAGCTTGGGTTTGCTCAGACACTGGTGTTTCAAAGAGAGACTGAGCAACACTGGCATTCGATGAGTCACTCACTTCTGCATTCATGCTTCCAATGTTTTACTGAGTGCTATAGACCAGGAAGGAAAAGAAACATACCATTGCAATGCAGTGTGATTGGTGGCTAAACTGGATTTGTGCTTGTGGTGCTGGGGCAGGGTGTGGAGAAAATTTCCCGGGACCTGGAGCTTGAAGGGCAAGTGTGTAGTATATATACATTTATATATAAATAGATGTATAAATACAGGCAAGTCCTCAATTTGCTTTTGAAGCATTTCATCTGACAGAATGAAACAATGATTCTAATACAAGGTGCTCCATTTCTCAAAAAGTAATAAAATATCTTGAATGTTTTTTAATTACTTAAAAGTTTTTAAATCATAAAAGTAAAACAGTTTCCCATAGGTACCCTAGAAAATTCAGAGAAGGATAAAGGAAAAAAATTAAAACTAGTGGGAATCCAGGTATTAGAGAAAACACTATCACTCTTCTGGTGTTTTGTCTTACGTTCTATGATAGACTTTTGGTTTTGTGTAAAACTAGGATCACATATCGTATGCATAACTTTGTAAACTTTTTAAAACTTATTCTACTTTAAGCAATTGCCACATCCTTAAATACTCTTGAAAACAGTGCTTTTAGTGGCTGAAAACTATTGCATCCTATGGATGGACCACAATTATTTCAATGATTTCTCCACTGCTGATGGTTTATGTCACATTCATTCTTTCACTGTCTATGCTGCAATGATATAAATCTTGTCTGCACATCTATGATTATTTCCTTAAAATCAATTTTTAAAAGTACAATAACTGGAACAAAAGTAATGCATATTTTTAAGATTCTTGCTACATACTGCTGATTTTTCTCCTCCAGAAATACAACCATACTTATGCAGTATATTAATCAGTGAATGAGCAAATTATTTGTAAGATTCTCCGTAATACTCTTGCTAAAAACTGCCAGACTTAACCCAGTAGAAACTAAACTTTATGGGCATAGAAATACCCATTGTATTGGGGGGACTACTAAACCAACAAAATTCTAATCATTTTAGAGAAGAATATACACCAAGAATTATTTCTGAAGTTGAGTTACATGTTTATCGGATAGAAAACTGTGTAGCCAAAATGATGTTGCTGAAGAATATGAATATCCACTATGGATCAAAAGCAGTCTCCAAAGTGATAAATAGAGAATGATCTCACTTTTGTGGAATATGTGCATAAGTATATAATATATAACATATGTACAATGATGCAATATTAGAAACCAAACATCAGTTTTATTGAGAAATAATTGATCTATATTACTGTATATGTTCAAAGTATACAGCATGATGCTTTGGTTTACGTATATTGTGAAATGATTACAACAGTAGGTTCAGATAACATCCATCTTTCATCTAGCCACAATAAAAAGAAAGAATAAAGGGAAAGATTTTTTTTCCTTGTAATAGGATCTCTTAGGATTTACTCTCAACTTCACTACATATCATACAGTAGTGCTGACTGCGGACTGTACGTTGCATCCCTGGCATTTACTTTATAAGTGGAAGTTTGTCCTTTTGTCTGCCTTCCTCATGTTGCCCCTCCACTGCCCACCCCTCCCCCGCCTCTGGTAACCACAGTCTGATCTCTTTTTCCATGAGTTATATTTTTACTGTTTAGATTCCACATATGAGATCATATACTATTTGTCTTTGTCTGACTTATTTCACTGAGCATAGCACCTTCAAGTTCTATGTGTGTTGTTGCAAATGGTAAGATTTCCTCATTTTTTACTGGTTAATGATATTCCATTGTATATATATAGATATAGATATAGCACAACTTGTTTATTTATCCACTGATGGACACTCATATTGTTTCCATGTCTTGGCTATTGTAAATAGTGACGGAATGAGTGGGGTGCAGATATCTTTTCTCATTAGTCTTTTTGTTACTTTTGGATGTATTCTCGGAAGTGTAATTGCTGAATTTTATGGTAGGGAAAACAACTAGACCATTCAGGTATGACCTAAATCAAATCCCATACAATTATACAGTGGAAGTGACCAATAGATTCAAGGGATTCGATCTGATAAACAGAGTGCCTGAAGAACTATGGATGGAGGTTCATGACATTTTATACAGAAGACAGGGATCAAGACCATCCCCAAGGAAAAGAAATTCAAAAAAGGAAAAAGGTTCTCTCAGGAGGCCTTACAAATAGCTGTGAATAGAAGAGAGGCCAAAGGCAAAGGAGAAAAGGAAAGATATACACCTTTGAATGCAGAGTTACAAAGAATAGCAAAGAGATGAGAAAGCCTTCCTCAGTGATCAATGCAAAGAAATAGAGGAAGACAATACAATGGGAAAGACTGGAAATCTCTTCAAGAAAATTAGAGATACCAAGGGAACACTTCATGCAAAGAACTATACAAAAAAGATCTTCATGACCCAGATAATCACGATGGTGTGATCACTTACCTAGAGCCAGACATCCTGGAATGTGAAGTCAAGTGGGCCTTAGGAAGCATTACTACGAACAAAGCTAGTGGAGGTGACGGAATTCCAGTTGAGCTATTTCAAATCCTGAAAGATGATGCTGTGAAAGTGCTACACTCAATACACCAGCAAACCTGGAAAACAGCAGTGGCCACAGGACTGGAAAAGGTCAGTTTCCATTCCAATCCCAAAGAAAGGCAATGCCAAAGAATGCTCAAACTACCGCACAATTGCACTCTTCTCACACGCCAGTAAAGTAATGCTCAAAATTCTCCAAGCCAGGCTTCAACAGTACATGAACTGTGAACTTCCAGATGTTCAAGCTGGATTTAGAAAAGGCAGAGGAACCAGAGGTCAAATTTCCAACATCCATTGGACCATCGAAAAGGCAAGAGAGTTCCAGAAAAACATCTACTTCTGCTGTATTGACTATGCCAAAGCCTTTGACTGTGTGGACCAAAACAAACTTTGGATAATTCTTCAGTTTAGTTCAGTTCAGTCGCTCAGTCATGTCCGACTCTTTGCGACCCCATGAATCTCAGCATGCCAGACCTCCCTGTCCATCACCAACTCCCAGAGTTCACTCAAACTCATGTCCATCAAGTCGGTAATGCCATCCAGCCATCTCATCCTCTGTCGTCCCCTTCTCCTCCTGCCCCCAATCCCTCCCAGCATCAGAGTCTTTTCCAATGAGTCAACTCTTTGCATGAGGTGGCCAAAGTACTGGAGTTTGAGCTTTAGCATCATTCCTTCCAAAGAACACCCAGGGCTGATCTCCTTTAGGATGGACTGGCTGGATCTCCTTGCAGTCCAAGGGACTCTCAGGAGTCTTCTCCAACACCACAGTTCAAAAGCATCAATTCTTCGGCACTCAGCTTTCTTCACAGTCCAAGTCTCACATCCATACATGACCACTGGAAAAACCATAGCCTTGACTAGACAGACCTTTGTTGGCAAAGCAATGTCTCTGCTTTTGAATATGCTATCTAGGTTGGTCATAACTTTTCTTCCAAGGAGTAAGTGTCTTTTAATTTCATGGCTGCAGTCACCATCTGCAGTGATTTTGGAGCCCAAAAAAATAAAGTCTGATGGGAATACCAGACTACCTGACCTGCCTCTTGAGAATCTATATGCAGGTCAGGAAGCAACAGTTAGAACTGGACATGTAATAGCAGACTGATTCCAAATAGGGAAAGGAGTGTGTCAAGGCTGTATATTGTCACCTTGCTTATTTAACTTATATACGGAGTACATCATGAGAAATACTGGACTGGATGAAGCACAAGCTGGAATCAAGATTGCCGGGAGAAATATCAATAACCTCAGATATGCAGATGACACCACCCTGTTGGCAGAAAGTGAAGAACTAAAGAGTCTCTTGATGAAAGTGAAAGAAGAGAGTGAAAGAGTTGGCTTAAAACTCAACATTCAGAAAACTAAGATCATGGCATCTGGTCCCATCACTTCATGGCAAATAGATGGGGAAACAGTGACAGATTTTATTTTGGGGGGCTCCAAAATCACTGCAGATGGTGACTACAGCCTTGAAATTAAAAGACGCTTGCTCCTTTCAAGAAAAGTTATGACCAACTTGGACAGCATATTAAAAAGCAGAGACATTACTTTGTCAACAAAGGTCTGTCTAGTCAAGGCAATGGTTTTTCCAGTAGTCATGTATGGATGTGAGAGTTGGACTATAAAGAAAGCTGAGTGCTGAAGAATTGATGCTTCTGAACTGTGGTGTTGGAGAAGACTCTTGAGAGTCCCTTGGACTGCAGGGAGATCCAACCAGTCCATCCTAAAGGAAATCAGTCCTAAATATTCATTGGAAGAATATTCATTGATTTTGAAGCTGAAATTCCAATAATTTGGCCACCTGATGCGAAGAACTGACTCACTGGAAAAGACCCTGATGCTGGGAAGGATTGAAAGTGAGAGGAGAAGGGGACGACAGAAGATCAGATGGTTGGATAGCATGAGTTTGAGTAAACTCTGGGAGTTGGTGATGGACAGGGAGGCCTGGCATGCTGCAGTCCATGGGGTCACAAAGAGTTGGACTCAACTGAGTGACTCTACTGAACTGACTGATGGTAGTTCTACTTTTACCTTTTTGAGGCTCTTCCATACTCTTTTCCATAGTGGCTGTACCAATTTACAATCTCACCAACAGTGCACAAGGGTTCCCTTTTCTCCATATCTTCACCAGCATTTATCTCTTGTCTTTTTGATGATGGTGATTCTAAGAAATGTGAGCTATATCTTATTGTGGTATCCATTTGCATCTTCTTAATGATTAGTGATATTGAGCATCTTTCCATGTACCTGTTGGCCATTTATACACCTTCTTTGGAAAGATGTCTATTCTGGTCCTTTGCCCATTTTTAATTGGGTTGGTGTTTTTGCTATTGAGTTTTATGATTTCTTTTTATATTATGGATATAAACCCCTTAACAAATGTATGGTTTGCATATTTTTTCCATTCTATAGGTTGTGTTTTCACTTTGTTGATGGTTTCTCTTGCTGTGCAGAAGCTTTTTAGTTTGAAGCAGTTGCCCTTGTTTATTTTTTATTTTTCTGCTTGTGATTTAGGTATCATATCCCCATATCATTTCCAAGATACACCAAGGACCTCTGTTTCTATGTTTTCCTCTAGGAGTTTCAGGAAACCCCAAAATATTAAGTTATTCTATGTACTGGATTCTGGGGGATCTTTCCTTTGTGGGGTGTGTAGACACCTCTGTGTGTGTAAATGTGTATGTTCTAAATGTTGTGCATTGAGCATATATTACTTTTTTAATTAAGAAAAAAAATGTTTTTACATATTGGGTTATCATGGAACTAAAAGAAATGTTTCCTACAGCAAGACAGCAAACAAAATGGTAAAACAGAATTTTCCTCTGAAGATGTATTAGTCTGCTCAGTTGCCATAACAAAATACCAGAGACCAGGTGGTTTAAACAACAGAAATTTAATTTCTCACAGTTCTGGAGGCTAAGGAGGGATTCAGGGTGTCAGCATGGCTGAGTTCCAGTGCAGGTCCTCCCTGGCCTACAGACAGCCACCCTCTCCCTGATTCTCACATGGTGTTTCCTTGCTCATGGAGACAGAACAGCGATCTGGTTTTTCTTCTTATAAAACTCTAATCCCATCACAGGGGCCTTATGGCTTCATCTAATCATGATGACCTCCCAAAGGCCCCATCTCCAAACACTATCACATGAGGATTAGGGCTTCAACATGTGAATTTCGAAGCACAAACATTCAGTTAATAACAAAGGGAATCTCTCAGAGATTAATACTGAGATAGGTTCAAGCTCATACTTTTCTAAAAAAATAAAATATATAGAAGAGTCATCTTGCTAGATGGTATAATAAAGAGGGGGGGAAAAACATAAACAGGAAATAGCCCCAGCCTCAAAGGGATACATTTTTTTTTGAGAAGACAGAAAATTGTTACTAATCAGTGCAATACAGTTCTAACAAAAAATATATGCTGGCACATATTTCAATGGAGAGGGAGAACACAGAGGAAGTACCCTTAGCCTGGGAATAATCAGGAAATGATTCTTTAAAAAAAAAAAAAAAGTGAAACTTAAGCTGAGTTTTTAAAAGAAAAAAAAAAGATAGAATGAGCCAAGCATGTGGGAGGCTGTGCCAGGCAGAAGGAACAGCTCGTACCAAGGCATGGAGGCTGGAAAACATCACTCCACACACACAAAGGGATGAGCAGGGAGAAGAGGTCAGAGGAAGGGCTGCAGTCTCGAACATGGTTCCTGAGTTCTGAATGTCACCTGGAACCGAACGCATTGAACTGCATACCATGCTAAGTTTGAACTTTATCTCAAGGACTATGCAAAGCACTAAATTTTAAGCAGACAGGAACAAGACATGACTAATGATTTAGATATAGCCCTCTGGTAACAAAGAGTAAGAGAATGGCTTTACCTATCAGCTTAGGGAATGGAAAGCTAGTTCAGAGGTTCTTCTAAAAGCTCAGAAGAAAAAATGATAAGATCTTGAACTGAGCACAGTTATTTATTAGGAAAAATTAATTAGGTATGTATCGTCCGAAAGACAATTTGGTTACAAAACTTTATATAGTGATGTCATAAACTGTATATTGTTGAGGTACTTAACTGACAAAATAAGTGTCTAAGGTGACAGCCCCGGGTTTCACTGGTTGTCCTGATACAATTATTAACAGCACTCCTTTGTTCTCAAGAGTGTCCTAATTTGGATGATAAATTATAGAGACCTAGAATTACTCCCCTCTTCCAACTCCCTGAATTTCTAGTCCGAATGTCCTGCTTTAGACACCATTCCTTGGAGTCCTCTTTTCCCCCCAGATGAGTTCACCATCTTGCACCTTGGAGGCCATACTTTGGGTCATCGGAGAAGAAACTGCCTCTTCTCTCTGGGCCTCGAGGTCAGCCTTTTTTATATGATATTTTTGTCTTACTGTTACCTGAATCCCCCCTTTCTGGCCACAGAAATTCTGTGGAGGAGATATTCCTGTCCTGGATCCAAGCCTGCTTCCAAATCAGCTTCTTCTGCTCAAATTCCTTACTCTCCTCAGCCCTGGTTCAGTGCCCTGGCATGCATTTATTTTTTTATTATTTATGTATTTGGCTGCATTTGGGTCTTAGTTGCAGCAGGTGATATCTTCTGTTCTGGCACACGGGCTCTCTTGGGCTTAATTACTCCATGGCATGTTTATTGGCTCTTAGTTCCCTGACCAGGGATCGAACCTGAACACCCTGCATTGCAAGGAGGATTCTTAACCACTGGACCACCAGAGGAGTGCCCTGCCCTGGGCTTTAAAATCCCAGCCACTTCACTTATCATCTTGAGCCCATGAATCCTCTAAACTATAATGGTAACTTCCTTCCCAATCTTGCCTTACATTGTCTGAGCATCTGTTGGGCCAGAGTCTCAAACTCCCATCACAGACACCTCACCTTCTTCTCCACCCAAGTCAACTTTTATTGACAGTGTTCATCTGTCACATGCCCTCTACTCTCCCATCAAGACTAACCAAAATGTAAAAGTAGTTGATTATGTGGTAGGGCTGTATGATTTTTACATCTCTTTTTATTTATCCACTTCTTGGTATATTTCACATTTTCCACAATGAGTATTTTATAATGAAATACATTGAAAATACAACAATTCTACCTTCATGCCCTTTACAAAGTTAGGCCACTCTTTCTTCTCACCTTCCAAGTTCCACTGAAGCTACTTATCTTACAACCTATAACTTCCCATTTACAATCAGGTTTGGCAAAGATACTAGCCACTGTGCCAAGCTCTCTGCTAGAGTTTTCTCACACAGTGGAGAACAGCTAGCAATTTTAATAAAATTACAAAAGGATCCTACTTCTGACAGTAAATATTTTTGACTCCATGAAAAAGTTTAAAAAGAAAAGTTTTAAAACATTTAATAGATAGGTGAGGAAAGAGCCAAAATCAAAGAGATAAGAGTAGGTTACAATAGCTGTTAATGGAAATTCAGGGATCAAAGCATCATCACTGCTATGCTCCCAAAACATCAACTGTCAGAGACAGCAGAATTTGAAGACCAAATAGGCTGAATGAAGTGGAAGGCAACACGGTGATCAACCACTAGGACTACTTCAAGTCTATGTACTGAATCATCTTTGTGTAAATCAATCGCAACTGTAATAGTTTAATGTACATTTTTTTTTTGGCCAGACAGCATGTGGTTTCTTAGTTCCCCAACTAGGGATCAAACCACTGCCCCCTGCATTGGAAGTGTGCAGAGTCTTAACCACTGGATGCCAGGGAAGTTCTTGTAGTAATTTAACATTTTAAGATAAATGTTTGTATATTTAACAGTCCAAGCCAGGGCTTTTTAGTTTAAGCTCAGGCTACTTGATGTAGACAGGAAGTGGCATAAAGAGCTTAAAGGGTAAGACTTCTGCTGCCCTCCCTTCAGCCAGTCTTTACTACTTTAAGAGATAAAATATGTTTGAAAGCTACTGATCTAAATAAGTGTGTGTGTGCATGTATATATGCACATATATGTGTTTGTACAAGAAATATGCACAATCAAACTTTTCATGACCTTAACCTAACTAAATACATTTATTTAACTTATTCATTGGCAGTGCCTGTTTTTGTCCTTGTTCACAGGAAGCAGAAACATTTCACTGACAGGTTTAAAAATGCCTCTTTTTAATAATCTCATATTCGTGCCTCTAATCCATATGTGAACCCATGTGGAAACTTCATGCTGCTGCTGCTGCTGCTAAGTCGCTTCAGTCGTGTCTGACTCTGTGCGACCCCAGAGATGGCAGCCCACCAGGCTCCCCTGTCCCTGGGATTCTCCAGGCAAGAACACTGGAGTGGGCTGCCATTTCCTCCTCCAATGCATGAAAGTGAAAAGTGAAAAGTGAAAGTGAAGTCGCTCAGTCGTGTCCGACTCCTAGCAACCCCATGGACTGCAGCCTACCAGGCTCCTCCATCCATGGGATTTGCCAGGCAAGAGTTCATGAGCACACCACAAATCATGGGTTTTAGATTCTCCTCATATGTTACATTCGTATGTGCAAGAGTAAGCTCAATAAGTACTTGCTAGTTAAAAAGAAAAGTGATGGCAGAACAGGTTTTAACATACATAATCACAGAAATTCTTCTGTATACCCCAAAGTAATTCATCTGAAGAGAAATATGTCCAGGGTTAAAGCTGTAATCCACAAACACATAAAGAGAATGCTAATTATCAGCATAAGGGTCTAACAATGATCACAAAATCAATAGAACATAATCCCAGTTTACAACCCAGCCATTGTAGGATGTGGTAGGAAAACAGCATATCAGAGTAGTTTGGCTTTATGTTAAGGAACACTACTGGCTTGCTACATTTCAAATGATTTTGGTGAAAATTTTCTCATTACTACTTTTTCTCTTTATGTTAAAATACACACACACACTCATTCTCTGAACCAAAGAGATAGTGTTAAGCAAATTTTGCTGTCTCTGGCAAAACCTTCTTGTGTAATGATAAATACAAATGAGATGAGAGGCTGATCTTTGTGCAGTCTGCAGGCATTTTTAAAAAAAAGGAATCAGCATGGTTGTGTTGACTGCCTCAGACACTGGACCTAATAGCTCATTTAAAACTTTAGTGTACAAGAGAAAACGCCGCCCGCAGTGATTTTGTAGGTTTAATGAAAATGACAGACGGGGCCTGAACTTGTTTTAAGTGCTTGAGAATCATATAGGAAACACAGACAAAATCACATAGGAAATAGAAGGGTAGAAATAAAAGGGCAGGCTGCTGTTAGCTCTTTATTTCAGGCATCTGATAATGCTGTGAGGGAAAAGGTTATAAAACAAACAATAACTTGGAGATTGTTTCTCCTAGAATAACTAAATTTATACACCATGCATGTTATTATATTATAAAGCTTTTTGAAAGCAAGAAAAGGAAGAGCAGCTTGGCTGTCTTTGGATAATTCTGCCTTGATGCCAGTTTGAATAAAACAAGAACCTTTGGATGGATTTATAATCTGATAGTGCAATTCAGGCATGGGATAGATTAAAGATGACAGGACAGGTGGTATGTGAGCATCACACTGACAGGTAGCCTATAGGAAAACACTGCAGATATGAAAGGAGTTACGCATGGAGATAACTGAGCTCTGTGATGCCCTGCATCCTTGGGAAGGAGAATTTTTGTTTTTAATTTTTATTGGAGTATAGTTGCTTCAGGGCTTCCAGGTGATGCTAGTGGTAAAGAACTTGCCTGTCAATGCAGGAGACATAAGAGACACAGGTTCAATCCCTGGGTCAAGAAGATCCCCTGGAGGAGGGCACGGCAACCCACTCCAGTATTCTCACTGTGAGAATCCCATGGACAGAGGAGCTGGCTGGCTACAGTCCATAGCATCGCAAAGAGTTGGATAAAACTGAAGTGATTTAGCACAGAGTTGCTTTACAATATTGTGTTAGTTTCTGCTGTACACTAATGTGAATCAGTTATACGTATACATATATCCACTCTTTTTTAGATTCTTTTCCCATTTAGGTCACCTCAGAGCATTGAGTCAAGTTCCCTGTGCTATATGTAGGTTCTCATTAGGTATCTATTTTATTTATAGTAGTGAAGGAGAATTTCCCAATGGGTGGTATAAATTTCAATCCATTGTCTTTCATAATAAATTCATAAATTTAAAACACTGTTCTTTGAAAAGTATAATCACAGTAAATCTGAGATCATGTTGTATCCATTATGAGAAGAGACATGAGGATCACAGATAGGTGGTTAGTGACAGCCCACCACAAAGGGTCCACAGAAGGGCCTGCCGCAAGAGACACACCACCTTCCTGCTCCGTCCTGTGATATGGAGTCACTTCATCCACATCATCCTCCGCATCCTGTGTCTTCAGACCCCAAATTCAGAAGTCTCTCTCATCCTCTTTTATCCCACAAATTATTTCTCAACTTTTCACACTTTGGGTTACCACTCTGGAAAGCAGGTTTCCATTCAATTGACACAACCACATGTCATCTCCATCCCAATCAAGGGAAATGGGGAGAAGAAATTCACTTTCCCTCAGCATGAAGCGTATGAAACAAGGATGTTAATCCAGGGAGAAATGAGTAGAGAAAAGAGAGAAGAAGTGAGCAATCACTTGAAATGGGGGTGGGGTGGGGTGGAATCCACCTTTATTGCATTAAGACAACTTCAGAGACATACCAGGAAAAGGGCAATCACATTCTCATGAGTGTTTAAAAATGGCTGAAATACTGCAGAACAAACTAGAGCTAATGATCACTGATGAACACACTATTTACCTTTAGTGAGCCTTTTTCTGAATTTCCAAAATCTATAATTAGGTTGATTTATAAAAAGTTCAGAGAGATGTTGGATCAAAAGGGCAGAATTCACTCAAAAGATTCAGTCTTGACTTTCTTTACAAATCAATGGGAAGTCTGCACAAGGTAAGCATAGAATTCTGTGCCCAGTTTGATATTCCAGAATGCTCTTTGTGAGAATTTAACAGATTGCAGATTGCCGACAAAGGTCCATAGAGTTAAAGCTATGTTTTTTCCAGTAGACATGTATGGATGTGAGAGTTGGACCATAAAGAAGGCTAAGCATCAAAGAATTGGTGCTTTTGAACTGTGATGTTGGAAAAGACTCTTGAGAGTGCCTTGGACTACAAGAAGATCAAACCAGTCCATCCTAAGGAAATCAGTCCTGAATATTCGTTGGAAGGACTGATGCTGAAGCTGAAACTCCAATAATTTGGCCACTTGACACTCATTAGAAAAAACCCTGATGCTGGAAAAGATCGAGATCTAGAGGAGAAGGGGGCAACAGAGGATGAAATGGTTGGATGGCATCACTGACTCAATGAACTTGAGTTTGAACTCAAGGGAGATAGTGAAGGACAGGGAAGCCTGGTGTGCTGTAGTCCATGGGGTCACAGAGAGTTGGACATGACTGAGAGACTGAACTACAATAACAGATTGCTGAGACTGTGAGTAGGGTTGAAGATTCTAGTAACAAATGCATCTCTGCTCCATGAGGCCTTCCAGGGGATGCATGACTGTCCTTCTTCACTGCATTACTCAGGTGATATTACCAACTAGAGTTTCAGGGGCTCTAGAGTCACAGTATACACAGTGCTACACAAAGAAGATGGTGTGTGCCTCACTTGCATGGATGACACCTAAAGGAGTAGAATATCCAAGACCATACTCACCATTATTGCCTTTGTTATCATGAATGACAAGACTTTTTTCCTGGCTCTGTAGTCTAAAACTTACTAAAACCTACAATGAACAGCACCAAGTCCAAGAAAAGAGGGTGCTATGTGTTCAAGAGGCAGGGAGAAGAGTAAGGTGCATACTCAAGGAGAATTCCTAGAAGGCATGATGCCAAACCAAAGCAGGAGGGAGCATGTGGTGGGATGGGTTTCAATGAGCAGCTGATCTCCCACTACTCTCCTCTCTTCTTTTAATCACCACTTCCCTTAAGCCACATCAAGAGTCTTTCCATGATCCTCTCACCTCCGTGGGTTTCTGTTCCGGGTTTGGGTGCAAAGCCAGGAACTTGAAAGGACTCCTCTTCTCCATAAATCACCAAACAGATGAAAATAGAGCCCATTCACCAGTTACTCTTCTCTTCTCAAAGGGTTCTATTTACAGAGCGTTATCAAGTAAGTTAAAAGGGAAAAGACTTAGGAAAGTTGGCTCACCTTGGTAACTATCACTTATGATTTTATTGAAGTTAAACAGCTAGAACGGGTAGGTAACACATCATTAAGAAGAATAACACAAGAAACCTACAGAACCTCTTGGCAGAGTTCTTGGTTCTAAATGCACAAACACTGAACCCCAAAGAATAAACAAACTGCAAGTTTGCAATTTGATTTCACAAACTTATCCTAGAAGCACAAATAACAATAAATGATTAAAAGAATAAACCTTTTACTTGGATGTGTTAAATACACACAGCTCTTTCATTGTGCATAAGCTAAGTAAAATTTTATTATAATGGAAATATTTAACTTCCTGCACTTCCTTTCACCTCCTTCATGCTTTTTCTAAGAATAACAATTCAAACAATCAGGAAATTATCCATTGTGATTTCCTAAGAAAGGTGCAGCTCTTTGTTTCTGAAACGCTCACTTATGTAATGAATGACCTTGAACTTGCAGGGAAATGTTCACCTGATTATGTGATGCAATTTTAGGGCATGAACTGAGCAGCAATAATTAAATCTTAAATACAAGTGTGGGACTATTGTTCAGTGAGCACGAAAAAGTCCTATGTGATTAAGTTAATCAGAGATTAGAAACCAAAAATACTGTATTTCATTGCTCTGCCTGAAATTCTTCTGGGAAAATCAACATAGTATCTATCCCAGAAATTACAAAACCTCTAAGAGGAAAGAGACCTGAGATGACATTAAGGGTGATCCTCTTTGGTAGGGTGATCTCTTCATCCAGGTTTGCCTTGGATTTTTTTCTGATTTTAACACTGAAAATCTGAGTCTTGGGCAAGCTGGGATAGCCATTCACTCCTCTTTTTGGATCCATACTTCTCCTCAAGGATATAACCTACAAGAGACTTAACTTTCACAGGGTTCTTTTCCCAATCATAAGTCAAATCTGTGTCCCTATAGCCTACCCTTATTCTGTCTTCAGCAGCAAAACAAAAGCATATTCCCTCTTCTCCTTGGTAGTCCTCGCCTTCCCTCATCCTGTACTTCCCCAATCCAATCTGTTTTCTAGGTTAACTTGATCCAGTTTTTCCATCCAGTCCTTGAGTGTTCCTGTTCCAATGGCAACCCCATTACTCTTCACTGGGCAAGCTCATCTGCCAAGGTTACTCAGATGGTGACATCCCAAACTGAGCTCAAGCCTCCACACTCTAGCTGTGCAGAATCCTTGAGTCCCTGCCCTGTCCTGTCCCTGCCAACAAACTGACATTCCATTGGCTCATTTGGCAACCCCATTCCACTATGAATAACAGTACAATTCATGTCAACAGAAAGCCTTGGAGATTTTTCACACATGCTGTTGTTCAAAGCTCTGCCATCCTGTAGTTATGCAAAACTAGTCTTTAGACCCAAACATCACACAATGATCCCTTAGAATGAACCCATTATTCTAACCCATGAGTCCAGTTTTAGATCATAATTCTTTCACCAAATCCCTCACTCCCCTCCCAGATTCATGGTGTTTGCTGGCAAGTGTTTTCTGTGTCAGCATCTGCAGTCCTTCAAATCATTGGCAGAGAAGTGTACAAGGTTAGGGGGCAGACTAGATCACTTGCCAGTACGTGGCTATTGGCTGCATAATGACAGGTATTCGCTTGGGTTCTTTATTTTGAGATATTCCCCAGGGCTTTTCTTTATTTCCAGATGTTAAGAGGGGAGTTAAAACTAGGAGAAGGGATACACTGAAACAATACTTCCATCATTTTCAGCTAGCAACCAGCTTCTCCTTTATCTGTACTCACATATATTCAGATGTTTTCAATCTTCAGTCAAACACAAATAATTTCCACCATGAGCCTGGAACCGAGCAGGGCTCTGCAAGTACTGAGTGCAGCTCCTCTGGTGTTCCTGAGTCTGCTCTTCCCAGGCGCACAGTCGGGTTTCACTCGCCTACCCCTTTTGAAGTTAGGCGTGCAAGGCTTCGTGACTTGCTTTAGCCAATGACATGCTTATGGAATGATACGTCCTATATCCTGACAGAAGCTTTAAAAGCCAGCAGTATGGTTTCTTATGTTTTCATCAGGCAAGTGTCAAGATGAAGCCTTTCATGAGCCTGGGTCCCTGAGAGACCCATGACCCACATCATCTGAAGCTCCCTGTGGCCCACGCTAGAGTGCAAACGGAGTAGGAAATAAGTCCCCTGAGATTTGGGAACGTTTCGTTACTGCTACATGTCTTAGCCTGCCCTGACTGTTATTCTGGGGATGCATAAGGAGAAAGAGACACCAATTTCTTATTTACAAGACGCCTATAATATAGTTGAGGAGATAAATCATACCTGCAAAATAAAAATGGGGACCAGAGTAGCGTGTAGTGAAAAGCTGAATCGGAAAGTAGAGATAATCAGCAAACAAGATATGGTACTAAAAGGGAGCCACTCAGACAAAGTGTTAAAAGGGAATTAGAAAAGGGGGAGTTCAATGTGGACCTAAAGTCCTCAGAGGACATCTCATTTCTGATATATCAAAGAAAACTTTAAATTATATAATCTATTGAAAAATACTCTAGAAAATGGTTCTACAAATATGCTGAGTCTTCTCTTTTAAAACTGTAATAGAAGTGTGAACCTAAGTTACAGGGCCATTTTAAGTATGTTTGATTTTAACCTTCTCAATAACCAGTACTAATAAGGCACTCTGATTTTTTAAATGGATGTATTATAGGTCTCTGTCTCTCAGAGAAATGGATAGATTCAGCACCCTATTAAAGACAGAGAGGTAATCTTTACAGGAGCTTTACAGGAACCTTGGCAATTTGGGGAATGCTGATTAAATGGAACTGAACTTAACACTCACTTAAAATATGATTTATTTTACAAAAAGATCCATTATTATAACTATAAAAATAAATACTGGTCTGAATACTCAAGGCCCAATACCAATTTGGTCGATCTAGCAAAGATATGGGTTTTTTCTTTTTAAAATATATTCAGCATCTCCTTTCTGTCCTTTTACAGGGAGGGAAGAATTTTGGTATTAATTGGCGGAGTCATTCACTTAGTCAACAGAGATTTGCCAAGCACCCCCTGCCTAGGACTATGCTGAATGTTGGCTATTCGTTACTGAGAGGAAGAGTCAAGGGTCTGCCCTCAGGAAGCACAGTGCAGAGGGCCAAGAGCAGAGAGTGGGGAGGGTGTGGGAAACTTTGAAAGGAGCGGGAAAGTGCCTTGAGTGTTCAAGGCAATCAACATCCAGCAGGTGTCAATTAAACACGATAAATGGAGAGGAAGGCAGTTTGAGATGAGGTTAGAGTTGGGAGCTAGTTAGACCACTTGGGCTGTGTAGCTCATGTTAGGGATATCTTTTTCTCATTTTGTCCCAGATTTCCTAAGAGTTCTGGACAGGGAGTGCATCATGATGTAATTTCCATTTTAAGAACGTTATTCCGGCTACTGTGTGAAGAATGGACTGATGGGATTTGAGGTCAACAGGAACAGTTGCAGTAACCTGGGCAAGAGGTAACAGTGACCAAGACTGAGGTGGTAGCAGTGGTCACAGCATAACCAACTCAACTGGGAATATATTTGGAAGTAAATGCTTCAGGACTCGGTAATAGGGGAGATACGGGGTGATGGATGTGTCAGAAAGAACTCCCAGGTTACGGCAGGAGCAACTTCTCCACTTTATGCAGAAGCAAAGAAGGGGAGCCAGACTGAGGCAGCTGAGCAGGAGCTCTGTGTGGAGAGGAGGAAGGGCAAGTGGAATCATTGGTCTGAAGCTCAGATCAGAGTAGCTGAGAGATACACAGTGAGTGCCAGTGTCAGGCTGTAGGAAATTGCTGGGGTCTCACGCAATGGACAAGGAGTGTGTATTACAGAACTAGGATGGGAATGTAGGTTTGGAAAATGTGAGCAAGATCAACAAGAATGTTTGTGAGCCAAAAGAAGTATAATGATTTAGGAAAATAATTCTTGGCAGCCCTTGATCCAACACCAGAATTATTGGAGAATATGGAAATGTCTACACCTGGCTCCAACATGCTTCCCAAACCATAGTTGAAAAAAGTGGCATCTCTCCTGTGCCTGCCCCACATTGCAAGCTTACTTTGTATTCAACTTTTACTAAAGTTTCATCTCCCATTCAAGGACTACTTTTCAAATAAGAATGACATTTTTATCATTTTACCAGTTTTTACTATCCATTCTTCTAACTTTTGAGTGGAAGAATGTTTCCCAAATACCAAACTATGAGAAAGTCCTCACCAGTTAATGCAAAATGGGAAAACCAGAACCATGGAATGTGTGGTTCACACATTGCACACCCAGACATATGTATATATAATACATATATCTCAACAGCAGGTGGCCAACTATCATTTCCCAGAGAAGACAACACTTTGAGATAATATCAGTCCTGCTCTTTTAGTATTCGAAGGCCCTTTCTTTTATGAAATAATGGGTGATAGGAGATCATTTTTAATATCCTTACTTGGCAAAATAAAAACCCAATCATTCTATGTATGACTCCAGTCTTTCTTCAATGGCACAATCTGTGAAATCCTAAATCAGGAAAGAGCAAAAAGTGAGACCAGAGCATCACTAAAAAGCCAACTGCCAGCTCCCAACTAGGCACACTCTCACTGGACACTCCCTCCAGGCACAGTCCCACAAGGGTCTAGGACTAACATTTATGCCTGGACAGACACTGCTAAATGTCATGGACATCTGCAGTTGTTTCCAGACAGTCAAAACCACAAATGTTAGGATGCACTTTACCAGCAACGCTGAGTCATTGTGCAAAATGCAAAGAAATCCCTAAGCTCTCAGAACTGTAAACAGGGCCCTGTGTCACTGGTTGCTCTCTCCTCTGTGCCCTGCCTTGTTGGGATCCTGAGGCAATCAGTTCAACTACGAGACAACGGGAGATATTTGAATACAGTCTGGGTATGACTTGCTATTAAGGGATTATTGTTCCATTTTGTCAGGTGTATTAATGGCATTATGTTAAGAAAATAATCTTTTTTAGAAATGCATGCTGATATATTTAAAGTGAAATGTATGCCATTTGAGATTGTTTTTTAAATACTTTCACAAAAGTGAACTAGATAAGCAAAAGTTGCAAGCCACTGAATATCATTAAATTTAGATAATAAGGAAGGTACATTTCACTGTCTCCTTATATTTAGGTATATTTGAAAGTTTTCACCAATGAGGAGTGTCAAGGAAGGAGAGGATGGAAGGAAGGGAGAGAAACTACCCTCCAATACCTTTCCTAACATTTCACAATGACTAAATGGAAAGAAAGAAGGTGGATTGGGGCAGAACTTAACACCAACATCTGTGAACTCCTCCCTTGGGGCAGCCTCTGCAACGTGGCCTTCACGTGCACTCATGTGACCAGCAGGTGCGTGTTACTGCCACCATTTTACAGACAAAGAAAATTAGACTCGGGTTAAATCTACTTTCCCACATGGAAACTAGAAAGAGAACAAATTGGCCAATTGCAGCTATTTAGGCTGCTAAAGAAATTCATTTCCGAGCAGATTAAAAACAAAAGCAATTATGCTAATACCTAATAGGCTGTCTCTAAATCCCCACAAAGCAGACACAGGAGCTCTGCCAGGACTGGGGCATCATCTTCCTCCAGGCCCTGTCCCTGCCACGGAGGTAAAGGAACAGTATTCTGACCTGGGGCACGTGGAAAGGAGAGATAGACTTCTGTCATCACATACAGAAACCGGCAGGATGAAAAGCATTAACCAATCTGATTGCCACGCGACCCAGAGCCAGCTGCCCTGACACTTGAAGGCTCTGCGGAAACTCCCCTCTGGGAAGGGGAGAGCACAGGTCCCCAGCACGCCCTGGTTCCCTCTCTTAGACAGGGCTCCCTTCAGCTTTCAGCCCTGCTGCAAAACAGTCGATGCCATCTGTGCATCCCGCAGCCTAGTGCTTCCCGCAGCCTAGTGCTTCCAAGGGCAGGCTTGCAGCCGGACCACCAAAGTTAATCCTGGAACTGGGTGACCCTGGACTGGTTCTTAACCTCTCTGTGGCTCACTTCCCCCTCTCTCTAAAAACAAGGCTAATCCAGGACTGCTGGAGATGAGGGAGTTCAAGGAAAGCACTTTGAACACAGTGACACACAGCTCTGCAGAATGTTAGCATTCTTATTACCATAAGCCACTCATATTTGGTTTCACCCCAGGCAACTTACTATACAACTGATCCTCAAACGCAGGCAGCTCCCCAGGCCCCTTTAATCCTTGCCTTTGCCTGATACTCTTCTCAAATATTCTGTCTCCATTGTTTCTACAAATCCTCCCCACCTGTCACCACCTAGGGGAAGCCCTGACTTCTCCCCAAGGTCTGCCTGTTGCAGCCTCCCAAATCTCCTGCTACTGTCTGTAGTAAATATTTGACCATCTCTACCACTACCTGGGGCTTCCCAGGCAGTGTAGTGGTAAAGAATCTGTCTGCCAATGCAGGAGATGCAAGTTGGATATCTGCATCATGAAGATCTCCTAGAGTAGGAAATGGCAACCAACTCCAGTATTTCTGTCTGGAAAATTCCAGGGTTCCAGGGCAGGCTACAGTGCAGGGGCTCTCAAAGAGTTGGACCTGAATAAGCACACACACACAAACACACACACCACTACCTGGACATTTTTGGGAAATGAGTCAGTGAATCACGATGTCATCAGAAAACAAGCAGCACCTCAAAAAGGCAATCAAGGGACCAGTTACAGAGGAGTGGGCAGGGCGAAGGGACAGTGAGGCACCCAGGGACCATCAGGAGGGGGAAGCAGGTACCCCCCAGGCCCGAGGGCATGGGGCAGGGAGTACTTACTAGGAATCAGTGAGAGGCACAAAGTGGGCACCCAAGTTGTGGCTTTAAAGTTGAAAACGAGTGACTGCCAAACCACGGGGTAAGGGACGAACAAATATATCTCAACCTCCTTCTCTTCCATACTCCAGTCTCTTGGAGGTGATTCTGCTGGTCAGTCCCAACTGGAGGCCACCAGGCAGTAGGTCAGTCTCCCCAGATAGGCAGAGGATGGTAGAGAATGGGGCTGGAGAGAAAAATCGAGACTAAGCAGCACAGACAGGTTTGTCATGGGATTTTCCAGGTAAGAGTACTGGAGTGGGGTGCTATTGCCTTCTCCAAATTGACTGGCAGCACACTTGTATTCATCCTTGTCTCTCACACATGGGCCTCTGTAAGAAGTTGCCTAGTGAAATGTACGAACATGGCCTTGGAGTCAGAGACCTGAGTTAGAATCCAAACCAGCTGCACAATCTTAAGAAAGTAATTTACTCTGAGTCTCTGATTCTTCATGTGTGAGATGAGAGCAATGACACTGACCTCACAGGGTTATTGTGAAAATTCAATTAGAAAAGCTCTTTCCCCTGCCCCAGTCTCTAACTACTTATACTGCCTTTAAGGTGGAGGCTCTAGTTCTTTCACTTCTTCTGTATCTAGAAACGCTAGGGGAGAAAAACAGGAGGAATGTGCACACACAGTTCGAGAATTCAGTCACTCTAGGCAACTTAAGGAATTTGTACGGTCTTTGCCTTAAGCTAGTTTGTCTACTAAGGAAAGCAGAAAGATATCTAAGGATTCACAGAACATTGCAAATCAAAGTGTGATCCAGCCATCACCTGAGGGAGAGCCTTTTAGAAATGCAGAGTCTTGGGTACCCTACCCTCCCCAACCCCACCCCTGGAACCAGAAGTTTAACAAGATCTCCAGGTGATTTGAATGCACATTAAAGTTTGAGAATTCCTGCTTTTGAACTAAAAGGAGCCCCAGGGATCACCTAGATCCTGGTTAACCACCTCATTTTATAGCTGAGAAAGTCAGTGTCCAAAATGACATAAATTGTCCAAGGACACCAGGGCAGAGGCTGCCCCTTGACTAATGCTATACAGCCCCCTCATCCCTTGGTATTTCCACTTTACAAGATGAAACAATTAAACATTTTCCCAGTCTCCCTTGCAGCTGAGTCTCTATCTGGCAGTTCTGATCAGTGGCATCTACCAGGAGGGTTTCTTGGAAAACTGTTTTCTTGGGAATGTAAACCAGACACTAGATTCTCTGTTTATTCTGCCTGAGTAGTCTAGTGCGGGGGTGGGCATCTTGTAATAATAAAGCTACAAGCATGAAGATTAAAAGTCCCCACACTGCTCACTTACATTGTTGTACAGCAGAAACCAACACTACCTTGTAAAGCAAGTATCCTCCAATTAAAATTAAATTTTTTAAAAGTAAATTTGATATATGATATTATACATGTTTCAATGCCATTCTCCCAAATCATCCCATCCTCTCCCTCTCCCACAGAGTCCAAAAGACTGTTCTATACATCAGTGTCTCTTTTGCTGTCTCGTAACAGAAGCAGAAGATATTAAGAACAGATGGCAAGAATACACAGAAGAACTCTACAAAAAAGATCTTCACGACCCAGATAATCACGATGGTGTGATCACTGACCTAGAGCCAGACATCCTGGAATGTGAAGTCAAGTGGGCCTTAGAAAGCATCACTATGAACAAAGCTAGTGGAGGTGATGGAATTCCAGTTAAGCTATTCCAAATCCTGAAAGATGATGCTGTGAAAGTGCTGCACTCAATATGCCAGCAAATTTGGAAAACTCAGCAGTGGCCACAGGACTGGAAAAGGTCAGTTTTATTCCAATCCCAAAGAAAGGCAATGCCAAAGAATGCTCAAACTACCACACAATTGCACTCATCTCACACGCTAGTAAAGTCATGCTCAAAATTCTCCAAGCCAGGCTTCAGCAATACGTGAACCATGAACTTCTTGATGTTCAAGCTGGATTTAGAAAAGGCAGAGGTACCAGAGATCAAATTGCCAACATCCTCTGGATCATCGAAAAAGCAAGAGAGTTCCAGAAAAACATCTATTTCTGCTTTATTGACTATGCCAAAGCCTTTGATTGTGTGGATCACAACAAACTGTGGAAAATTCTGAAAGAGATGGGAATACCAGACCACCTGATCTGCCTCTTGAGAAATTTGTATGCAGGTCAGGAAGCAACAGTTAGAACTGGACATGGAACAACAGACTGGTTCCAAATAGGAAAAGGAGTTTGTCAAGGCTGTATATTGTCACCCTGTTTATTTAACTTATATGCAGAGTACATCATGAGAAACGCTGGACTGGAAAAAACACAAGCTGGAATCACGATTGCCAGGAGAAATATCAATCACCTCAGATATGCAGATGACACCACCCTTATGGCAGAAAGTGAAGAGGAACTCAAAAGCCTCTTGATGAAAGTGAAAGTGGAGAGTGAAAAAGTTGGCTTAAAGCTCAACATTCAGAAAATGAAGATCATGGCATCCGGTCCCATCACTTCATGGGAACTAGATGGGGAAACAGTGGAAACAGTGTCAGACTTTATTTTTCTGGACTCCAAAATCACTACAGATGGTGACTGAAGCCATGAAATTAAAAGACGCTTACTTCTTGGAAGGAAAGTTATGACCAACCCAGATAGCATATTGAAAAGCAGAGACATTACTTTGCCAACAAAGTTTCATCTAGTCAAGGCTATGGTTTTTCCTGTGGTCATGTATGGATGTGAGAGTTGGACTGTGAAGAAGGCTGAGGGCCGAAGAATTGATGCTTTTGAACTGTGGTGTTGGAGAAGACTCTTGAGATCCCTTGGACTGCAAGGAGATCCAATCAGTCCATTCTGAAGGAGATCAGCCCTGGGATTTCTTTGGAAGGAATGATGCTAAAGCTGAAACTCCAGTACTTTGGCCACCTCATGCGAAGAGTTGACTCATTGGAAAAGACTCTGATGCTGGGAGAGATTGAGGGCAAGAGGAGAAGGGGACGACAGAGGATGAGATGGCTGGATGGCATCACTGACTCGATGGACGTGAGTCTGGGTGAACTCCGGGAGTTGGTGATGAACAGGGAGGCCTGGCGTGCTGCAATTCATGGGGTCGCAAAGAGTCGGACACCACTGAGCGACTGATCTGATCTGATACAGGGTTATTGTTACCATCTTTCTAAATTCCATATATATGTGTTAGTATACTGTATTGATGTTTTTCTTTCTGGCTTACTTCACTCTGTATAATAGGCTCCAGTTTCATCCACCTCATTAGAACTGATTCAAATGTATTCTTTTTAATGGCTGAATAATACTCCATTATGTATATGTACCACAGCTTTCTTATCCATTCATCTGCTGATGGACATCTAGGTTGCTTCCATGTCCTGGCTATTATAAACAGTGCTGTGATGAACATTGGGGTACATGTGTCTCTTTCAATTCTGGTTTCCTCAGTGTGTATGCCCAGCAGTGGGATTGCTGGGTCATAAGGCAGTTCTATTTCCAGTTTTTTAAGGAGTCTCCACACTGTTCTCCATAGTGGCTGTACTAGTTTGCATTCCTACCAACAGTGTAAGAGGGTTCCCTTTTCTCCACACCCTCCCCAGCATTTATTGCTTGTAGACTTTTGGATTGCAGCCATTCTGACTGGCGTGAAATGGTACCTCATCGTGGTTTTGATTTGCATTTCTCTGATAATGAGTGATGTTAAGCATCTTTTCATGTGTTTGTTAGCCATTTGTATGTCTTCTTTGGAGAAATGTCTATTTAGTTCTTTGGCCCATTTTTTGATTGGGTCATTTATTTTTCTGGAATTGATGCTTGGGGCTGGTGCACTGGGACAACCCAGAGGGATGGTACAGGGTGTGGCGGATTCATGTTGATATATGGCAAAACCAATACAATATTATAAAGTTAAAAAACAAAATAAAAAAATAAAATAAAATAAAGTAAATTTGAATTGCTAGAAAATGTTTAAAATCTGAAGCATTCATTTAAGAAAAAAAAAAGGTCCACATGCTAAGGACTGTATAAAGGAAATACATGGGGTACCTGGAAGACATCATTCAGCTGGCAGCTGAATTAAGCAGTTACTTCTTCCTTTTAGCCTTCTCGTTACGGGGAAAAAATTAATCTTTGTGTAAGATGCTCCTTGTAGAGTTTTCTGTTGCTTGCTCTCAATTGCATCCCAGTGGTATCACACACACACACAGGTGGCTAAGCCAACATTAGGACTCAGGGCCCCTGACTCAGCCGAGATTTTTTTTTCCTATGACCCCTTCATCATTAAGGCAGAGAAATCTCCTTCCTGACTAAATCTTAGTAAATACATATGGAATCAAGAAGGAGAATTGCTAATGGGAGGGTACACCTGTTCATGGAAGAGAGATGTTATATAAACCCTCATAAAGTTGACAAGATCTTCAGGGTAGACAATCAGGTCCAATCTAGAAATTCTGCATGTGTGTGTTTACCCAATCTTTAAAGAGAGAGAGAGAGTGAAGAGCAGACAGATCCTCATTTCATCAAAGCATTTCCACTGACCATTTGTATTCCATGTGGTATTTAATACATAAAATTTAAATAAATGCTAGGTTCCATTCCTGCTCCATGATGCCACAAATGTCACGTTGCTTCATCAATGTCCAAAGATTCCATTAATATGGATTTACTGAGTTATAAAAAATGCAGGCTTGTTTAATCACAGGTTATTCCCAAACTTACTTTTTTTAACCATTTTTTCAAAGAACACATGGTTAATTTACAGTCTTGGTTGCAGGTGTACAGCAAAGTGATTCAGATAAATACATGTATGTGTGTGTGTGTGTGTGTATATATATTCTTTTTCAGATTCTTTTCGATAATAATTTACTACAAGGTATCAAATATAGTTCCCTATGCTATACAGCAGGTCCTTGTTGTTTACCCAAACTTACTTTTTAAAAATCAACAAAATGAATGAGTTACAATCTTCTTAAGTCAGAGAAATCACAAAAGTAAATGAAAGTGATAGCACACCCAGAAACAAGGGAAACTTCCAAAGGCTGGTCAGCCTCTTGGAGGAAATGCCACCTCTGGTTGAGCCCAGGGATGATCCTGAGCAGACATGAGCCAGGGTTGAGGGGACAGGGCAGGCTTGCCTCCTTCCCTGACACAGAAAGGCTTTGGGAGTGAAGGAGGGTCCGAGTGAAGGAGGGGCCCATCTGGGCTCCTGCCCAAACAGTCTGTCGCGTTCAAGTGAGTACACTGACCTGTCAGATCCTGAGGACTCATACCATTTTCTTTTTGGAAAGCTACTTTTTACAAGGCAGCTTTCCATCCTTGCTGCAGCCTTGCCAGGTTGAATGTGTCCCCCATTTTCCAGATGAGAAAGTAGGAAACTTTCTCAAGATCACATACCAACAAGTAGAAAAACAAAACTCCAGAGGCCCCTGCAGGATCGTGTTACATCAGCTTTAGCCCCTTTGGCCAGGCCCCAGCATATCACCCAATCTGTTCCATTTCATACCTCTTATTTCTGGTCTCAGGTTAAAAGTTAGCTGTTGAAGAATTCTTTACCTTGAGTCCTATCCCAGACTTAGGATTCCTTTTTTTTTTTTTTTTTAATTTTATTTTATTTTTAAACTTTATATAATTGTATTAGTTTTGCCAAATATCAAAATGAATCCATCACAGGTATACATGTGCTCCCCATCCTGAACCCTCCTCCCTCCTCCCTCCCCATACCATCCCTCTGGGTCGTCCCAGTGCACTAGCCCCAAGCATCCAGTATCGTGCATTGAACCTGGACTGGCATCTCGTTTCATACATGATATTTTACATGTTTCAATGCCATTCTCCCAAATCTTCCCACCCTCTCCCTCTCCCACAGAGTCCATAAGACTGTTCCATACATCAGTGTCTCTTTTGCTGTCTCGTACACAGGGTTATTGTTATCATCTTTCTAAATTCCATATATATGTGTTAGTATACTGTATTGGTGTTTTTCCTTAGAATTCCCACAATGCTGGATACTTCTTAGCACTTAACAACTGTCATTAACCAACCAAGTGATTGATTGAATGAATGATTAAATAAATTAGATAATCTCTGATGCTGGCTCAGTGTTATGTTGGGGGAGGGGGCCACTTGGCAGTCCCCATCAGCTTTTTCCTCTCCACCTACCCCAAATAAACAGACAACGTGAGAGGAGACCAGTCATTTTGCAACGCAAAATCATCTTCAAGATGTATCTCTACACCACTCCCTTTCTCTCTTAAAATCAGGTTGAAGCCCCTGCCCCTGGAGAAACTTCAGAGATGTCTTTCAGTGTCTTCCACACTGTTGGGATAAACACTCCATGGAGGCATGGACGACATCATGTTCACCCCTGAATCTCAGAATCTAACACAATTAAGTATTTGTTCAGTGAATGAATGAATGAATGAATAACAGTACTCTGCGACTGGTGCTTTTCCACAGGAACTGCTGATTAGGACATTCTCTTCTTCAGTCTTCAGTGCACAGCTGTGGTGGGATCCAGGGATGGAAAAAGGCAGCCCCCATCAGACAAATCTTGGTTATGGATTTAGCCACGATGTTTCACGTTATACTCAGCACCCTTCCTGGGGAGGCATTCTCTCTGTGGCAAGAAGAGCTGAAATCTTGGAGGTGGCAGGGCCGAGCAGGAGCTTCCCAGCTGCAGAGCCTGCAGGAGCCATGGCCCCAGGACCTATGTCATCCTGGCTTTCACATCAGATCTGGAAGGAGGCAGAAATAGGCCCTGGGCTCCCTTCTCTGAAGACAAGCAGAAGAGCTCCCAGACCCAACAGAATCAAAGAAGGACCGAATGCTTGAGGGCCCAGATATCCTTCTCTTCATTTCAGCTCACAACATTTGGAAGAATAAAACCCTTCAGGGTCCCTTTCTCAAAATCCCTTGGAGATACTAATTTTAAAAACAAACATAAGGACTTCCCTGGTTGTCCAGGGGTTCAGAATCCACTTGTCAATGCAGGGGACACAGGTTCAATCCCTGGTCTGGAAAGATCCCACCCCGGCAACAACTAAGCCATGTACACAACTGCTAAGCCTGTGCCCTACAGCCTGCGAGCTGTAGCTTCTAAAGCCCACGAGCCCTAAAGCCCATGCTCTACAACAAGAGAAGCCACCACAGCGAGATGCCCACAACCAAAGAGTAGCCCCTGCTTGCCACCAACTGGAGAGCGCCTGCATGCAGCAGCAAAAGACCCAGCGCAGACAAAAACAAATAAACTTTTAAAAACATATATATATATATAAAACAAATGTAACAATTCCAGGACACCCTACTAAAGCAGACTCTCTAGGGGTGATTCAAGAAATCTGTGTTTTAAACCAGCTCTTCAATAATTTCTGACATTGGGTTAAGTGTGGGTCAGTCTTAGCTCTCAAGCGCCCTCTTAACCTGGAACTTTCAGAAGCTGAGCATCAGTGTAAGCCAGACCAGGCCCAGGAGACAGAGGAATTCCATGGGACTCAATGAGAATCCATCCAAACTAACCTTTTTACATTTTCAAATTGGAGCATAAAAGTCACCACCCCTGGCAAGTGGCCTGGATCTCTGCCCCTTCAGCACCCACAAGCTTCTCCTTATCACAGTCAGGGTATCTCTGACCTGCCAGAGGAAAAATAAAGGATTAGGACCTGGTTTTTGTCACTTAAAATAGCTCAAAGTACCAGATTAGACCTGGATGGCACAGGAATGCAGTGTTTTGTCTTTGTTTATTTTGAGGAAGAGCTGGGACATCTGAGCAGCCAAATTCCCTAAATCAAGACAGAATCACAAAGCTCGTCTTCCAGGTGTCTTGTGTCTCAACAGGCACCCTCAGATGCTGTTGGGTCTCACCCAGCCTCCTGCTGAGCCAAAACTCATGCCAAAGTGCCCTTAGTCAAGAGGGGCCCAGGGCCAGGTCACAACTGACCCACAATGCTGATCAGTTCATGAATTCTTTTATTCTTCTTTAAAAAATGGACACTTTTGAGAAATTGATGACAACCAGAATCCCTCTACTCACTACCAACAAAATGCACATAATACTCAGGATTTTTCATATAATTTCAGAGGCACACAGGCTCACTGGAGCCCATCCATGGACCTCTGCTCTTGAGTTGCAGCTTAAGAACTATCATAAACATGACGGAGGATTAAGAACCAGAATTGTCGAGGCTTTCTCATCCACATGTGAGGAAAGTCAAGGTGGGGATGGGTTTTTTGATGGATAAGGACACAAGTCTCTATTCTTTTTGTTCATGTTCTGTTTGCTAATAGACATTTGGCAGAAATGTAGATATGTGCAATAATTAATTTTCTTATGCTTTTATTAATCTGAAGTGATTTTGTTATTTTGGGGATATTAATCATGGACTAACTATATAAAATTTAACCTGCTTATACATAATCATGGGCTTCCCAGGTGGCGCTCATGGTAAAGAACCCACCTGCCAATGCAGGTTAGACATAAGAAACATAGGTCCAATCCCCGGGTTGGAAAGATCCCTTGGAGGAGGGCATGGCAACCCACTCCAGTATTCTTGCCTGGAGAATCCCTTGGACAGAGGAGTCTGGTGGGCAGCAGTCCTTAGGTTTAAACAGAGTTGGGCACAACTGAAGCAACTTAGCATGCACACACACATACATAATCGTGCTTGGCAAATTTAAAAGCATAATCTTCAAAACAATATTTACTAGTTGAATTGACTTGAAAATATTTTATATTTGTGGTGGGGTATGAAACTACTACACTGTTTTAAGTGGTTAGGTTTAATTTTTACTTTAAGTACCCCCAGAATTATTAACATTTTCTTTAAATAAAAATCCATGCCTTTTTTTTTAATCCCTCATCTGTCTCAAGGTCACATGTCTAAGAGGAGGACTGGTTTTTGCCCTCCATACTTGAGACCCATGCTACCTCCTGTTCATTAGCCACCTGGACTGTCACCCACATACAGATGCCCTGACTCTCACAGTCATGGCCAACAGTCTCCCATCTCTGTGTCAAATCTCCAAAGAGCGAGCCCACCAGCAAAGGGCACTGGGGCTCTGTCTTCCTTTTCTGTAAAATGATAGTGACTCCCTGAACATCCTAAGCATGTATTTGTACCATTTACCATTGATTCTAAGACACACATTTCCTTATGTACCACGAAAGAAAACACACTGTCCATTCAACTATGGCTTGACGATAGACTCCACAGTTAATGCAAACCTCTCTTTGCTTTGACATTTTTTTTTCCTTCAAGAAGGGTTGACATTCTCTCCTGTTGCTTGTGATGGCAACCCTATCATGGATCTCAGCACCAGTGTCTTCTATTTCAGGGATGGCTCTTCCTCTCCTAGCATCCAGAAAGTGCTCAGTGGGTGCTTTGCAAAAACCATGAGTTTGTGTTCATTCCTCCAACCATGCATATCTGCTTCACCCATATCGAAGACCTGCTGCTCTGTTTCCACAAATTTTTGCACACATGGTAATTTTTCATTTCAATGCCAAGTCGTAGTGTAATCTTTTTAAGGACCTTTTAAATGGCAACTCAACACCTTCAGTAACAATACTGAACTTAATTAGACTGAATGAATGGCAACATGAGCGACTATGTCCAAGATGGAGCACTATTTACAACTGCATCTCCACTGAGCCCAGCTGACACCATCAACTGATCCCCAGAGATGCTAGAAGGTAGAAAATGTGCCTTTTAGAATCAATGAAATATGGTACCCACTTCCTATCCCATCCCATCATCTTAACTTCTCACTTATACCAGGAGTCATAACTAAAATGAGGAAGAAAGTAACTCCAGGCAAGAAGATGGTAATTGTTAAGATATATATAGTCTTTTCACTGTTTTGACTCATTTCTACTGTTTTATCTTAAAGTGAGGGAAAAGCTACCTTTCTTCCCTACTCACCTACACTATCTCATGTTACTTTATAATTGTCTTAGTGATGTCATCTCACTACATCTCTTTTTCCTCCCTCAATTTGTCTTTTTTTTTTTTCCCCTCTCTGATCTGATAACCTGGAAGTGAAAGCAAGTACCCGACTTCTATGTCATCTATCTGGGCTAGTACCATGACTTTGAATTTAAAATAAAATTCCTTCCTCTCATTTTTATCATGATTCCTCATAAAACTTGATTGAGGAAGAGACTATGATTTTTCAGATGAGAAAGTAGGAAAAACTAAAAGCATAGAGTATTGGTGGAGAAGCCAGTACTAGAATTCAGTCTCTCACACTAGGGTTTATCTCCTCTGATGCTGACTCATGTTGGATCAGTCACTCCACAGACAGAAGAACCTGTTATTGTGACCCTGGAAAGGGTCTCCCATCACAGGTCCACCCTCAAGGTGAAAAGTATTTATTGTGAATTCCTTAGAAGTTGAAGTTTGCTAAAATACGCTCAATTTAGCAAATACTCACTAAAAGACTGCACAAGTTAAGGACCTGAAAAAACGGAGTCACTTTGCAATACACCTGAAACTATCACAACATTGTAAACCAAGTATACTTCAATTAAAAAATTTAAATAAATTTTAAATGATAAACAAAAGTGCTTGCAATTGCCCATAAGATTTTCCATAAAAATAACATTTTTCAATTTTATATATAGCTAACAATTCCAGGGAAAAAAGAAATACAAAAATACTAAGATTTCCAGAGGCAAATAAAATCTATATTTTATTTTTAAAACAAAAACACAAAAAGACTATGCACAGATCATACCACACTGGATGCTGTTTGAGATTCAAGGATGAAAGTCACGGGCCTGCCCTCCAGGGACTCTAATCTAGGACTGTTCTCAACCTGGGGTTGGGGAAAAGAGGCAGAGAGGCAACACTGACTCTTTTGTGAATCAGATGACATTTACAGGCCCCAGAAAATTGTTCCAAATCCTCATGCGTGCACACTCACACACACACACACAATTTTGCAAATAATTTTGGGGGCTTATAGGCCCTGGGGCTTCCCAGGTGGTTCAGTGGTAAAGAATAGGTCTGCCAATGCAGGAGACGCCGGAGACGTGGATTTGATCCCTGGGTCAGGAAGATCCCCTGGAGAAGGAAAGGCAACCCACTCTGGTATTCTTGCTTGGAAAATTCCATGGACAGAGGAGCCTGGCGGGCTACAGTCCAGGGGGCTGTGAACAGTAGGACACAACTGAGCGACTGAGCACAACAGCAGCAACAACAGAACTCCTGGACTTTGGAGGAGTAGCTCGTGTGGGTGTCCTGTACCATCCGGCCACAAAACTCACATATATGAGCTTTTTCTCACGGTTACCCCATCCAAGTACAAAGAGACCAACCAAGCCAGTCATACAGTTACAGAAGAAAGCAAGAGCCTGCCCTTGCTGCCCAGGTTTTCTTGATTAACTGCTGCTCCAGAAACGCCTCACTCTTCTCCCTCCGACTTGGTATTTTGAGGCCCTCTTTCCTGGCAGGGGATGACTGTATTCCAGCCAGCCAGGGCACTCTAGTCTAGGAAGCCAAGGCTCTCCTCACTGGACTGGCCCACAATACCTCCTGGCCCAGCCTCCTCATCCCTTTACAGCCCCTGGGAGACACTGAAGCCTCATTGTAGCAGCTGACCCAAGCAGAAAGGAGGGTTCCTCTTAAAGAGGCTGGGGGACCTGGCCCTGAAGGGAAATCTCTGGCCAGGGATATGGCTACAGGATTTTCTGGTCTTTGTGAGTTGGCTGGTGTTTGGGGATTTTCCAGTCATTTATTACCCTGGAAAAGCAACCAGACTGTTCATTTTAAGTCAGGATGTTGAAGTGTCACTGAATCGCTGGGGACCAACATCTGGGATCAGAGCCTTGCCTCGATTGAAGCCAGAGCCTCAATATCACTTAAGGACACAGACGCTCCAGCTTCTTCCTCACATTAATTTGTGAGTATAAATATGAAACTTCTGTTATGTTCCCCACACCCTCTCAGGAAAGGGGACAGAGTTCCTATCTTGGCTTTTCATTCTGACCTTCAGGCCTAGAGCCATGAAGTGTCTGTCGAAACTGAGACTGCAGTCATGTTCTAGTGTTTGTCATCATTCTTCCCTGCATGCTGGTGCTTCAAGGGACACTGCAGAAGCCTCTTTTGAACTATTACCCCTGCTAGTACTAGTAATAATACACAGCATTTGGGGAGCTTCCCAGGTGACGCTAGTGGCAAAGAACCTGCCTGCCAATGCAGGAGACCTCAGAGACACAGGTTTGATCCCTGGGTGGAGAAGATCCCCTGGAGGAGGGCATGGCAACCCACTCCAGTATTCTTGCCTAGAGAATCCCATGGACAGAGGAGCCTGGAGGGCTATAGTTCATAGGGTTGCAGAGTCTGACACAATTGAAGCAACTTAGCACACATAGTACTTTTTACTTTAAAAAGTGCTTTCACCTTTACTGTTATTTTAACAACTGTTATCTAACCATGAAAATATATCAGTCAGGATCCCAGGAGGAATCAGCGGACTCATTTAAGGAGTCTGTGCATGTGTGCACAGTCATATACGACTCTTTGCAGCCCCATACACTGTAGCCCACCAGGCTCCCCTATCCATGGAGTTTTCCAGGCAAGAATACTGCAGTGGATTGCCATTTCCTTCTCCTGGGGATATTCCCAACCCAGGGATAGAATCTGCGTTTTCTGCATTGGCAATGGATTCTTTACCACTGCGCCATCTGGGAAACCCTTAACAAGTTTAATTGAAAATTATTTAAAGAAGGAACCATTTACAGAGATATATCTGAGTCCAATCAGGAAAACAGAAGCAAGGCCAAATATTTTAATAAAGAGAATATTTAAAGAGTCAGAAATCTTTACATGAAGTATCTATAGTAGTCAAATTCATCCAGACAGAAAGTAGAGGGGTGGTTGCAGGGTTGGGGGAGTAGGGTAGGGGAGTTATTGGTTAATGGACGCAGAGTTTCAGTTTTTAAAGATCAAGAAGTTCTGGAGATGTGTTTTCCAACAATGGGAAACAGATCACTTCATGCCACTGAACTGGACACTTAAAAATGTTTAAGATGGAAAAAAAATGTTTAAGACAATAGATTTTCTGTGTTTTATGAATGAATGAATGAATGTGAAGTCGTTCAGTCGTGTCCGACTCTTTGCAACCCCATGGACTGTAGCCCACCAGGTTCCTCCATCCATGGGATTCTCCAGGCAAGAATACTGGAGTGGGTTGCCGTCTCCTTCTCATGAAAAAAGGGCTAGAGATCTGAATATGTGAAAGGACTCTGTGAGGTAACACAGAAAAGTAACTATAAAAAAGCAGCTGACACTCCTGGGGCCAGGGAGTAAAGGGAAAAGCCTGGGGTTGTTATAACCCAGCACTTGAAAGCACCGAGGACAGTCCTAGGAGTGGCAGAAAAAGGCAGAAGGCTGGACCCCGCTGCGGGGCGACAGGCTGTCGTGAGGCCCCTGGAACAGGAAGAGTAAGCTAGGGGAGGACCAGGTCCCTCGGCCCCTGAAGGCTCCCTGTTGCACCCCACAGGTATAGAACTGGTGGGGAGCAGTCCCAAATAAGGGTGTAATTTGCAAAGTCACAGCCCAGCACCAAAAAGCAGGGTATAGGGTGGTTAGTGGTTGAGCATTATTAGCTTATCAATGGTGTGGTTTCACAAAAGGTGTGGGCAGGGTTAAGGGAATGGTAAGACAACCAGCAACTGGAAATAGCAGGAGACGTTTACCACCCTGAAGCCTAAGGGGCAAGAGGAAGGAATGGCGTTATATCAGGCTCATGGCTGTGAGAGAGAGGCTGCCTCGAGGGAGCTGTGACCAGCTGCCCAAACCAGGGCCAAGCACGGAGGGCATGGGCAGGGTGTGGGAGCGACCCCCTGACCTCTCGCTCCTCCCACCTGCTGATCTCCTGAACTGCTGCAGTTTGTCCAGACCAAACTGGAAGTCAGAGAGCAGTATGTTTAACATTCCTTTAATGAAAATAGAATCTACCACAGATATTTATCTGCATCTTCATCTCCCCACCTAAGGACAATAAAAACAATAACAGCAACAAAATATTAAGAAGAATCTCTCCAAGTTTATATAGATCAACTCATTCTTTCAACATGGATGGACTTGGAGGTTATCATACTAAGTGAAGTGAGTCAGACAGAGAAAGACAAATAATATATGATATTGCTTATATGTAGAATCTTAAAAATGGTACAAATGAAGTTATTTACAAAACATAAATAGAGTCACAGATGTAGAAAACAAACTTATGGTTACCAAGGAGGTAGGGAGTAGGATAAACTGGGAGATTGGGACTGATATAGATACACTACTATATATAAAACAGATAACTATTAAGAACCTACTGTATAGCATAAGGAACTATATTCAGTACTCTGTAATGACTTATATGGAAACAGAATCTAAAAAAAGAGTGGATATATGTGTATGTATAGCTGATTCATTTTGCTGCACAGCAGAAACTAACACAATATTGTAAATCAGCTGTACTCCAATTTTTAAAAACTTAGAAGCTAGGATAAAAAACACAATTAGCTCCTTGAAATTATGGAACTAAGTTGGTGGCCCAGATGGTAAAGACTGCCGGCAATGCAGGAGACCCAGGTTGGATCCCTGGGTTAGAAAAACCCCCTGGAGAAAGAAATGGCAACCCACTCCAGTATTCTTGCCTGGAGAATTCCACATATAGAGGAGCCAGAAGGGCTACAATCCATGGGGTCACATACAGTTGGACACAACTGAGTGACTAACATGAGATAAAGAGCTCATCCTCTGCACCAGTCCAGAGGCTCTTACTTGGCTTTGTCCCACAAGTATCTAAAGAACTTAAAAGGTACAGATTCCTGAACCCAGCTCTTGGAATGTATGACTCAACGGGCCTGGGAAGCAGCCCAAGAGCCATGTTAAGTTCCACAAGTGATTCAGACCATCAGCTGATGGTGAGAACTCCACTGCCTAGCACTCATCTTAGTATTTTTATGCAGCCTGAGCATTCCAACATAGCCCTCTCAGAGCCCACTCTCCATTTTCTGGCATGAAAGAAGCTTTTTTATATTCTTTTGGCACCACCCCCAGTTCCATGGGCTCAGGATTTAAAAGAAACACAAACCAGCTTTCCTTATTCAGCTGAGATTGGATACACCTGAACTAGGCTAAAGGCAACAGAGGGAGAGGATGCATTTCCATGATTGCATGAAAAGAGCTTAATCTGAAACACAATTATTATCTTTTCTACTTCCTGTATTGGTGGTTGAGCTAGTTAACAAATAGTACCTCAGAAATATTCTTGGCACCTGATGTAATGAAGGTTTAAGGAAAGGAGACAACTTCCTGATTTGCTGGTGGCACCTCCACACACATGTCACCCTGACATCCAGGCTTCTCAGGAGCCAGAAAAATCAGTTCATTCATTTCTCAAAAAAAACATTTATTGTCTGCCTACTACATAAAAGCTCTGTTCTGGGTGCTAGGGACACAGTGAGGCATAAAACAGACAAGATTCCTTCTGCTCTTGGCTTAAAACCTAGTTAGAAGAGACAAACACGAAACAACAAAAGACAGTGTCGGACTATGGTCACTGTAATGTAAGAAATTAAAAATACGTCGTGATAAAGAGTGGAAGGTGGGTTTCCCAGGTGGCTCAGTGGTAAAGAATCTGCCTGCAATGCAAGAAACGCGGGTTTGATTGCTGGATTGGGAAGATCCCCTAGAGAAGGAAATGGCAACCCACTGCAGCATTCTTGTCTGGGAAATCCCATGGACAGAGGAGCCTGGAAGGCTACAGTCCATGGGGTTGCAAAGAACCAGACACAACTTCGTGACTAAACAAAAACAACAAAGAGTGAAAGGCAGGAGGCAGGATGCAGGCGTGGGCAGTGCATGGTGGGCAGTCAGGGAAGGCCTCCCTGAGGAGGTGACATCTTAGCTGAGACTCAAGGGAATGCAGAGAGCCAATCGTTACATTCCATTGTTGAGCAGCTATCTTAACAGTCTAGCTGAGAGGTAAGTACAGCTTGCTACCTAGTGGAAGTGGAGGAGAGAGCAGGAAAGGGGGAGAAAAGTAGGCAGGTGTGGAAAATATTTCAGAAGGAGAACTAATAGAATTGGCTGATGAATTAGAAGGTAAGGGGTGAAGACAATGGGAAACCAAGAATGACTCCTATGTGAGTAACAGACAGACAGTGGTCCACTCTTCTGGAATGGAGAATCCTGGGGAAGAAACAGGTTTGGGGTAGGATAAGTCAAAGATGTTGTTTTGCATCTAGTTAATTTGAAATTTCAGTTAGACATCCAAGGGATAATGTTCAACAGGCCACTAAGAATGGGGGGTCAGAAGTGATAATAATAATTTGGAAATCACCAACATACAGATGGTACATAAAGCCCAACCTTGGGATGAAAAAAGGCTCGGTCCATGCACGACTGTACCAGGGCTGGAAGCTTCTGTAGGCCAAGCCATGTCAGGACAGGGAGGAGAAATCCTGACCCAATCCAAACCTCTCTCAAGGCAAGCTCTCAGAGGCAGCATAAGATTTAAGGTGCAGATGCAGGCAACACAAACCCACTTGATTTTAGTGATAACCACAGAGGAGAGCGAGCATGTGTATGTTGGAACTAGGCCATGCATTCTGTAGACTTCTATACCAGAGAAAGCAACAAATACATTTGGGACCTATCATCATGGAGCAAATGCTCTGCGCAAGCAGGAGACCAACAAGCAACAAAGCACGTCCTCCCTTTATTCTCAAAAAGGAGCTGGTTATGGACCAACCTCTCAGCCAGAAGCTACCTGGAGGCTGGGTTGTCTAACTGTTGAAAAAGACCTAAGCTCTGGGTCTGGTTTTTCACCATACACTCAGACGTTTTTGTTGCTGGGTAGGAGCAAGGGGAGAAGAATGCATAGGCCTCCTCTCACTAAATAAGGGGAGGTGGCAGAGTGGAGGGATGGGGGTGAAAGGATGAATATACTACTTCCAAAGAAATAACCCCACCTACGGAAACCCATTTCCATCTAGATTCCTTTAGAATCACTCTCCTGAAACAGTAAGAGATCTCCATCACCAGGAAGTGGATGTCTGACAACCTGGAGACAGACAGGCTTAATAAAGATTTAGGGAAACCTACGTGAATGTCACGTTAAAGTACCAGGAAAATAGAAACTGGTGAGGAGCACATCATTCTTCAAAATGCAGGGTGGAAGGAAAAGACAAAGGGAAGAGAAAAATGAAAAAGAGAGGAGGGAGAGGATGGGAGGCAAGGAGAAAGAGGAACTCTTTTTTTTTTTTCAGGAATTAGTATTACTTAACTATAACCCTCTTGCTCCCTCTGGAGGTCAAGATCATGAATAACATGCCTGTAAAAGAAAATTCACTGTACTAGCGCCAGGGCTTCATTTTTCACTGCGCCTTTCTTCTTCACTTTAAGTCAGTATCGGGACTTACCCGGCGGCCCAGTGGTTAAGACTCTGTGCTCCCACTGCAGGGGGAACAGGTTCCATCCCTGGTTGAGGAACTAAGGTCCTGCATGCTGTGTGGCCAAAACACAGAGGGAAAAAAAATAAAGAAGTCAGTATCAAAAGAACAACACAAAGACAAGAAATTAAGGCTCCTCTGGCTTTCCAGCACTTTCTTCACACTCTGAAATTTGAAGACCAAGAATTCAGGGTGCTTTGTAAGCAAAGCCAGACCTACAGTACTAATTAAACACCTTAGAAAATGGGGAAAGGTTATATTGCAACAGCCTTCACGAATCTATTTCTCCAAACTGTGTTCACTGTTTATTTTGAAAACAGGAGGAGTCTGTCAGATGGCATTCTTCCTCACTTCAATGTTAAAGTCATTCTGGAAGGACAATGTCTGGATTTTGTTCCAGGTTTTCTGTATTTTAACAAGGATATCATTGTTGCCAGGCAACTTTGGATTCCAGATGCAGGTGCACACAAAAGTTAAATGACCTCATAATTCTAATGACTCTACTCTGGCAGTAATCGCAGTATTACAGTTTGTCTACCTAGATCCAGCAGCTGAATTAAGAAAACAAGTCAAGGAGCCAAAGACAACAAACCCTAATAAAGCTGGTGCTCCTGAGGTCATTCTTCAAGGTTTCAAGACAGCGCTTCCAAAGTAGCACTGAGAGTAATTTTAGAAAGCTTCATTTCAGCCTCATGATTTTACATTATAACAGATACTGATAACATATGGACAGAAGGAGCAACATCTCATAGCTTTGGGTTCAATTTGGGTAACAGTGTTTTATAAATACATAGCCAGAGGGTACATTTCTCTAGCTTTCAAGATTACTGGTGCAATAATTAACAATTAACTATACTTTCAGAAGAACAAACACCAATCTGGGATGCTATTTGTGGCCACAGGCAATGAACAGACAGCATAAGACAAGCCACACCACGACAAAGAACAAAAAGAACAAAAACTAATTTTTTAAAGGAGACACTGAGCAATTTATTATACGATAAAAGTGACGTCTTAATTCCCTGAGGCAGAGATGGACTTTTTAATTAATGGTGTCAGGACAAATGGGTAACCATTTAGAAAAAAAATGGTACAGTTAGATCTATTTCATGTCATACAAAAGAATAAACTCTAAATGTATCAGATTTATATAAATGTAAAACATAAAACTATACAAGTACTAGAAATAAATAAGTAAATTCCTCTTCGATCTCAGTGTTGAGACAACGACCTAAAATACAGAGGCAGTAAAAGAAAAGATAGATAATCTGACCACATAAAAATAAATATAAAGCGTGGGGGAAAATACCACCCCATAAACACAGGTGAAAGACAACTAACAAAATGGGAGAAAATCCTTGCAACAGACATACCCCTAACGTGTAAAGAGCTCTTTAAAAATCAAGGGAGAAAGGACAATTTACCCCCAAAATATAAAACAGTCCTTATATATATGAAAAAATTATAGTTAGAGAAATTAAAACAATACTGAAATTCTTATCTATAAGACTGGAAAAAAGAAGAAAATATGGTAATACATTAGGTTGGCAAGACTCATTGCTGGTGAAAATGAAGATTAGTACAACTCTTCTAGAAGGAAATTGGATAATACTTAACAAAATCTATAGATGTACTTAATGGAATCTACTGATAGATAAATCTTCTGAAGAAGATAACTCTCCAAGAATACAAAATGAATGTTTACAAGGTTTTTCACTGCAACACTATTGCAAAATATTAGAAGCAACCGAGCTCAATGCCAAACATCAGAGGGTGGCTAAAATCTCCTATGGATAAACTATGATATATCCATACAATGAAGTACTAAGCAGCTATAAAAAAGAATAAAGACCAATTTATATGGACTGATTTCTTTCCAGGACACACAGAAAAAACAAATTTAAAAAGCAAAATGCAAGAATATCTATAGTATGCTATCTTTCATACAAGACGGATGGGAATATGTAAATATATATATATATATATATATATATCAGCTATGTGTGTGTAGTGTGTGTGTGTGTGTGTGTGTATATATATATATATGCTTCCCAGGTGATGCAGTGTAAAGAATCCACCTGTCAAGAGACACGGGTTCAATCCCTTGGTTGGAAGATCCCCCGGAGTAGGAAATGGCAACCCATTCCAGTATTCTTGCTTGGAAAATTCCATGGATAGAGAAGCCTGGTGGAATACAATCCATGGGGTTGCAAAGACTCAGACACAACTGAGCAAACATGAGCACTCTCTTTGAAAAATTCATCCAAATTGAATAACTGACTTTTAGGGCTTCCGGTGGCTGAGCGGTAAAGACCACACCTGCCAGTGCAGGAGCTGCAGGAGATGCAGGTTCAATCCCTGGGTTGTGAAGAGCCCCTGGAGAGGAAGAAATGGCAACCCACTCCAGTATTCTTGCCTGGAGAATCAAAGAGTCAGACATGACTGAGCATGCACACACATAACACCTTTATCTCATCTCATGAAAGAAAAGAAGATATATACATATATAAAATACTCATATATAGAATTCAGTATCTATTCATTTGTACAAAGAAAATGTCAAAAAAACAAGCTCTAAATTAGTGATATTGGTTACCTACAGTGATTGGGAACAGGGCAGAAACAAATGGGGAAAGAGAAACAGGGTAGTGATGGGAGGAGTGGAAGTATTCTGAGTATACTTTGATTTAAATAACTCTGATATTTAAAACAATGTAATGTTTCACACACCCCAAAATAAATAAATGATTTAAACTAGGAGGTGGGGAGAACCCAAATGGAATGAGCAATAACAAATGAACTTAACAGGATTACAGATGGATAATGTGTCCATTTGAAGGAGGTGGAAAAGGAAGAACTATCCTCAGATGCAGTATTTTGACTATCTATTAAAAAAGAAGTAGAAAGAAATATGCACAAATATTGTACTCTACTTAGTCAAGTTGTAAATACTGGTTGTGAACAAACAAGTAAATATATTATGAATAGGAGCCAGGTTTCTTGTTATCAAAGAAAGACATTGCAAATAAGGAAGTGGAGGTAAAGTGCTGAAATGAATCCTATGGTACTGGACTGGAACTGAAGGTGTCAAGGGGTCGCACAGAGTCAGACACGACTGAAGCGACTTAGCAGCAGCAGCATATGAACTCATACTTTTTAATATGTGTACAGATGGATAGCTATGAAAATATTAACACATGAAAATGTGTGTGTGCATGGGTTAATATACATACATATATTTTCCAGCTCTATCCTCTGAGAGGGCCTAGAAGCAATGAATGAGCACACCTCACTCCACAATTTTGGTTTCTGAATACCACTCTCCAATAAATGGAACCAAAGCCCCTTGGAGAAATGGCAGGATCCCAGACTGGGACAGGAAAAATAGAGATGCACCTCAAACATTTCCTGGTGCCAGAAAGGAAGGAGTGCTCAAAGAATGATAGGGGTGTGCTGAAAGGATACAGGAGCCAACTGGAAGGAGCTTAAGATAGGAACAACGTACATTTTGATATTTGCGCAACAATCCATATGATAGTGATTGATTATACTCCAATTGATGAAAATCAGCCTTCCGATTAATAAATGCAGAAGAAGTGATGGAAACAGAGAATCAGGGTTAGGCAAACACCGTACCTAGTAACTGTTCCAGAGAATCATCATCAGTGGATAATAAAATTAGTAGACAAAAAGTATTATGAGAAACATGGTTTTGCCATAGTCTCAAAGTATCTCCCTACAAGATACTTAAGGATTACAAAGGAAGAAACAGCCACCTGACAGCGCACAGACCTGGCATCAGATCAGATCAGATCAGATCAGTCGCTCAGTCATGTCCGACTCTCTGAGACCCCATGAATCGCAGCACACCAGGCCTCCCTGTCCATCACCAACTCCCAGAGTTCACCCAGACTCACGTCCATCGAGTCAGCGATGCCATCCAGCCATCTCATCCTCTGTCATCCCCTTCTCCTCCTGCCCCCAATCCCTCCCAGCGTCAGAGTCTTTTTCAATGAGTCAACTCTTCGCATGAGGTGGCCAAAGTACTGGAGTTTCAGCTTTAGCATCATTCCTTCCAAAGAAATCCCAGGGCTGATCTCCTTCAGAATGGACTGGTTGGATCTCCTTGCAGTCCAAGGGACTCTCAAGAGTCTTCTCCAACACCACAGTTCAAAAGCATCAATACAACATCCTAATCAGGCGATCAACATGAACGTCACCAGTAACAAGACATGGCGACATCATGCACCCCGATGGAATGCAGTTAGAAAGGCACAGCATAACTTCTCAATATTCTTAGCAAAAACTGCAAAATCTCGGTCCAAATGTGAGACATCATTAGACAAACCCAAACGAGGGACATTCTACAAAAGTGTCAAGGTCATGAAAGACTATTAGAGAGATAATAGAAACATGACAATTGAATACAATGCATGATCCTGGACTAGATAGATCCAGGACCAGAACAATTTCTTCAACATTAATGGGAACATTATTGAATGTGAATAAGGTTTATAGATTAGTTGATAGCAGAGTGTCAATGTTAATTTCCTAATTTTTCTGTTTAAGTGTAAACCTGAGAGAAAGCTGGATGAAGGGTATATGGGAACATTCTGTATTATTTTTACAAGTCTTTTCGGTGGCTCAGACGGTAAAGCGTCTGCCTACAGTGCGGGAGACTTGGGTTCGATCCCCGGGTCAGGAAGATCCTCTGGAGAAGGAAATGGCAACCCACTCCAGTACTCTTGCCTGGAAAATCCTGTGGATGGAGGAGCATAGTAGGCTACAGTCCATGGGGTCGCAAAGAGTTGGATATGACTGAGCGACTTCACTTCACTTTATACTTTCTTCAAAAATAAAAATCTTTTTAAATAATTAAGAAGTGATGCTGTAAAGTGAAAACATGCCCGTGTGGCACATTTCTGAAGAGTATTACATGTGTAACACCTTTTCATAATTACTGACCTTAAACTGCTCTGCAGATAATAATTTGTAAATTCTGTAGGAAAAATACTGGACACCAGAGAAAACATCAGCAGAACAATACTTTGTTTAAAACATCACAAAATAAAATGGAGCCTATTTGTTTATTTAGCAGATTTGGGGAACTAGGAATAATAACTAGGAGTTATTTGTGCTATTTCCATGTTTTCAGAAATATAACCCAGCAGTCACTAGTGCATGCTATGCACTCAAAACTGAGTTGGGGCCTGTTAGGTTTGCGAATTTTTAATGAACACTTCTTATGCACTGATGTAAATCCTTTTGGTCCCACCTTATGGAGTTAACACTTGCATGGGTTAGCCTCAACCAACAGGAGGCAGAAACCAGAGAACAAATGCTTCCCCCTTTTGCTTCCCAGGCAAATAGTTCAGAGACACGTTTAAATCTCCTATTAATACCGAGCACTATTGACCCACAAGAATGGAAAATTTGATAATGTTTCACTGTATTAGTTTTCCCTCCCTTCCTATTCAATTCCCCTGATTCCTCATCCTCGCTCAATGGGATCACTTCCAAACAAATTACTTACTCATCAGGTTTTGTCCTGAGCTCTGCTTTAGGGGGTCAGAGAGAACAGGGTGAAAGGGAGCGTGGAGGAATGGATGGTAGAGACACAAGCTAAGAAAGTTATGGGCTTACCTTTAAGTATAAACTGCAGACACAAGTATGAAATGGACACCAATCAGTGGGAGTATATTACCAAGTACATAAAACAGTCATAAAGACGTCCACAATGAGAATTCTACCCAGTGAACAATCTGTTCCAGATGGAGGGAAGCTGTGAACTGATCCCTGAAGGAGTAATAACTTTTTGAGAGAGTGATAGAATAAGCAGAGGGCATTCCTCATTCAAGGAGAGACAACTCAGGAACCGGTTTTCTTTTTGCCACATGGAAAACAAGACTGTCAAAAGGCTTCACCACCACTGCTCAAGGACTTTTTATGTACATGAGCTCTGAAAGAAGTCCACTATTAGCCAGCAAAGACGAAAAATGAGAACATTTTGACCTGGGTAGGAAAAAGATGTTATTTCCGACTTGTTTATATAAGTCCTACAAGTTTTTAAAGGGAGGGGTTTCTTTCGTGAAATACCAGATAAGAAATACTTGGGTTTTTTACGCAGGAACAAAAAAATTAGAGGATCCTAAAAGAAATACAGTTTAGCAAAGTTTCCATCCAACCTGTTAAAAAAAATAAATTCAGCCATATAGATACTAAAACAATTTTTTTAAACAAAACAGCTAGCTATCAATTTATGCCAATTACAGTCACATTATTCTATATTTGGAACACAAAACTTTTGTTGCTCTTCTCTCCCTGAATTTCCTTTCTTTAGGGTAATACATTAGCTTGCTTTCTTTAAAAGATGTATTAGCTACTCCCCTTGAGAAGAAACAAGAGGAATTGTGAAGTAAGACTGTGGTCAGCCAGTAACCACATTCTTTGCCAATCTGAAATTTCAGCTGGAAAAATAGTCAGCTACTCAACATCAGATCAGATCAGATCGTTGCTCAGTCACGTCCGACTCTTTACAACCCCATGAATCGCAGCACGCCAGGCCTCCCTATCCATCACCAACTCCCAGAGTTCACTCAGACTCACGTCCATCAAGTCAGTGATGCCATCCAGCCATCTCATCCTCTGTCGTCCCCTTCTCCTCTTGCCCCCAATCCCTCCCAGCATCAGAGTCTTTTCCAATGAGTCAACTCTTCGCATGAGGTGGCCAAAGTACTGGAGTTTCAGCTTTAGCATCATTCCTTCCAAAGAAATCCCAGGGCTGATCTCCTTCAGAATGGACTGGTTGGATCTCCTTGCAGTCCAAGGGACTCTCAAGAGTCTTCTCCAACACCACAGTTCAAAAGCATCAATTCTTCGGTGCTCAGCCTTCTTCACAGTCCAACTCTCACATCCATACATGACTACAGGAAAAACCATAGCCTTGACTAGATGGACCTTTGTTGGCAAAGTAATGTCTCTGCTTTTCAATATGCAATCTAGGTTGGTCATAACTTTCCTTCCAAAAAGCAAGCATCTTTTAATTTCATGGCTGCAGTCACCATCTGCAGTGATTTTGGAGCCCAGAAAAATAAAGTCTGACACTGTTTCCACTGTTTCCCCATCTAGTTCCCATGAAGTGATGGGACCGGATGCCATGATCTTCATTTTCTGAATGTTGAGCTTTAAGCCAACTTTTTCACTCTCCACTTTCACTTTCATCAAGAGGCTTTTTAGTTCCTCTTCACTTTCTGCCATAAGGGTGGTGTCATCTGCATATCTGAGGTTATTGATATTTCTCCTGGCAATCTTGATTCCAGCTTGTGTTTCTTCCAGTCCAGCGTTTCTCATGATGTACTCTGCATATAAGTTAAATAAACAGGGTGACAATATACAGCCTTGACATACTCCTTTTCCTATTTGCTACTCAACATAGTGTATCTTAAACCTGGTCAAGAAATCCGGCAAGGTTTGAAAGATTTGTAAAACAGCTACTTCTCCTGGGATGAATAGCTCCTCCCAGGTGAGGTAAACACATGCACAAAGGAGTTTAGTATAAACAAAAAATAATGCATATTATACATTATTTATACATCATAATAAAACATTAGGAGTTTGGGATTAACATATACATACTACTATATATAAAGAGGTAAACACAAGGACCTACTATATAGCACAGGGAGCTTTGTTGTACACTTGAAACTAACACAACGTTGTAAATTAACTATACCTTTTTTAAAAAATGATGTTTTACTCTGAGAGTTTACTCTTATCATCTCCATATTTAACACACCTGATGAAGATAACGTGTAAGTTTGATTTGGAAACTTAAACTTTAGACATGATTTATCATCCCCATGAGACAAACTTTCCTCACTACGTCAAATCATGTTGCTTTCATTTATCTATTTCAGTTTCTCAAACTACAGGATGCAAGCTTTTAGGAAATCTAACCACCACATACAGTTATGCAGCTTGCACTGCACAAATGCACCAGAGGGATGTGAGGGCCAACGAAGGGGTTGCTGGCCCCAGGAAATTGTAGGAATATATATGTACAAACTGTTTGTAATTTCAGGGGCTCTCAAACTTTCTGAGGCCCATATCACAAGTTTAGAATCCTTGCTTTATTCATTTCTATTCAAATAAATGAGGTTTGCATCAAACAATGGGGATTGACAATTTGTTGCTGAGTCAATCCAACCTGAGGCACAAAATTAATTACAAATGTGTGTTCTTCAAGGGAAAACAAAATTTATCTTTACCAAGTTAATTAATTATTTCATCCTCTGCTGCAAAACATAGATTTTTATCTAAATAAGATTTTAACACAATAACTTCCAAGTATTCTCTCTACAATTTCTCTTCTATCTCATGAAAGATCACTCTGTGACCTTTATAAATTTAATAAAGAGCTAATATAATAGAAAGCATTTGTTGTTGTTCAGTTGCTAAGTCGTGCCCGACTCTTTGTGAGCCCATGGTCTAATACCTACTTTGCATGATTTTAAAGTTTCACTAAAATGAGTAGAATTTATCATTTGAAACTATCAGTTATCACAGCTTAACTGAGTGAAATGGTGCAGCAACATTTCCTTAGATATGTACATTCATCTGTCAAACCCAACTGATTTAATAATATATTTAACAATGAAAGGGAAGAACAAAAGCATCACACTAATGCATCACACAGTTATAGATGCATCTATAAATTTAAACTATTCAGTTCTGTTGTTTGTGACATCACCCTTATGCTTCAGCATAAAGATGGCGCCAAATATTATAATTAAATGATCTTCCACAATAAAACATTTTTATTCATCTTTAATTTTCTCAAAACACGGCTAAAGTAATGGTGACTACTTTGAGATTTTTTTAAGTGTAAATCTACAAAATATCAAAAAGAATAGGAGAATACTTCTGTTTTACACAATTCAGTGGAGTGCATAACTCGAGAAAAACTCCCAAGACAGTTATCTAAAATATCCAGACAAAATGTTTTTTATTTCTTTAAATTTATGGCTGAGCATTTAAGGAGAAATGCTCCGCAGGCCAAACATAAAGCAAAGACTTGAATCCATGAGACAGCTAGGTGCTACAGCTAACAACTGCCACTGAAGACTCTGCCCACCTTGGGGAGGTCTGATTTCCAGTATTTTGTTCCTTATAAAAACAGGGGCACCAGAGAAAAACCCTAAGATGGCAGGTCAGATGAGACGAGACTTGCCAACAACTCCCTCAGAGATAAGATGAACACAGACATGATGAGAAAATGTGTCTATTTTACCTTCACTCTGCGGGAAAGGAAAAGTCTTCTCTGAAACTTTCCATCCACATGTTGGCCCTGCACACAAAGACAAAAATCTGTACTTCCCTTACGTAGGAAAAAAATCCATGATGAGAATGTAGCTTAAACACCCCAACTGACTGGCAGGAATAAAGGCAAATCCTAGAGGAACATATCTTAAAGCCAGGCCTCCAAAGATTTACAGATAAATAAGACCTTCAGATCAAAAATTCTTAGGCACAGAAGGAAACAAGTTAGCATGCACGACTGACACTCAACAGATTACAAGCACATCCGACTCACAATGACTGGAAATAATTACACTGAATATATTCAAAAGATAGTACTTAAAATATGAACAGGCAGATTTCATAAGTGTATAGAAATGAAAACAACTGAATTTAGAAACTCAATGAAGAGATGAAATAGAAGATTAGACATGATTGAAGAAAGAATTACTACTGGAGATAGGTCTGAAAAAATTACACTTGAATAAGGAAAGAATATAAAGAGACAAAAAAATTAAGAGGGAATTTAATAGACATTGAGAACAAAGGGAGAATGCTTAACATATCTCTAATAACAGTGTACGAATGAGCTAATAGATAATATAGGGATGAAGCAATATTCAAAGATAGAACAGCTGAAGATTTTCCAAAAATGATAAAATGCACAAATCCTCAGATTTAAGAATCTGGATGAATTCTAAAAAGCTTCAAGAGATTCACACCTAAACACCACAGAACAACAAAAGGCAGGTCATATATGCAGTCAGAGGAAAAAAGACAAGTTACCTTTAAAAATATTAGTCCAATAACTAGCTTCTAAAATTCAGGAAGAAGTAAAATAGGCCCAAAATCATGGTACATAATGCAAAACCCAACGGTGGGCAAAATAAATGGAACCTATATGGAGAAACCTAAACTAACATTGACTGTATAAGAGAGCAACAACAGTAATATCTAAATTGTGGGGTTAAATATAGAGAACTAAAATTTTTTAATTATATAATTTGGGAGGTGGGCAAAAATAGTGATTTTGAATTTGTTAAGTTAAACATGCTTGTTAGGACCACAAAAAATTAAAACAGCACCAAATTCAACAAAGAAGAAAGACGGAATTTTTTTTTTTTAATTCTTAAATCTCTATCAATCCAAAAGAAAAGAGAAAATATGTATATAAAAGGCAGGACATCCAGAGGGATAGTACAGGGAGGGATGTGGGAGGGGGGTTCAGGATGGGGAACACGTGTACACTCATGGCGGATTCATGTTGATGTATGGCAAAACCAATACAATATTGCAAAGTAATTAGCTTCCAACTAAAATAAATAAATTTAAATTAAAAAAAATAAAAGTTTATTCGTTTAAAAAAAGAAGGCAGGACACTTACAAAGCACAAAATAAATTGGTAGAAAGAAATCCAAATATATCAGTAACAACAATAAATATTAAAGGACTATATTCTCCAGTAAAAGGTCCTGATCTAGGCATCTGTTTTATAAATACTGCACTACTGGAATGCAGTTACACAACTTGCTTTATACATTGTCCAAGGCTGTCTTTGTGCTACAACAGCAAAGTTGAACTCTTTGACAGTGTCTAACTCTAGGTTTTCCTAGTTACTAATAAATCTCTCTGCCTATTTGTACAATAGCCATGTGTACAAGCTTTTAATGTTCTTGACTTAATTTCATGGGAATCAAGAGGTCAAAGGTTTACCACAACCTTCTTTTTGACCTAGTGGCAAAACCTACTGCTCTGATAGTTACAGCATTTAACCTAGTGAAGGCTTCTGTGAATTTTGTTTCACGGTCTCCTTTAAATATGATGTGTCTTCAGTTCAGTTCAGTCACTCAGTGGTGTCCAACTCTTTGTGACCCCATGGACTGCAGCACGCCAGGCTTCCCTGTCCATCACCAACTCCTGAAGCTTGCTCAAACTCATGCCCATCGAGTCAGTGATGACATCCAACCATCTTATCCTCTCATTCCCTTCTCCTCCTGTCTTCAATCTTTCCCAGCATCAGGGTCTTTTCAAATGAGTCAGTTCTTCCCATCAGGTGGCCAAAGTATTGGAGCTTCAGTATCAGTCCTTCCAATGAATATTCAGGACTGATTTCCTTTTGGATTGACTGATTTGATCTTCTTGCTGTCCAAGGGACTCTCAAGAGTCTTCTCCAACACCACAGTTCAAAAGCATCAATTCTTCAGTGCTCAGCTTTCTTTATAGTCCAATTCTCACATCCATACATGACTACTGGAAAAACCATAGCTTTGACTAGATGCACCTTTGTTGGTAAAGTAGTCTCTGCTTTTTAATATGCTGTCTAGGGTGGTCATATCTAGGGGCTTCCCTGGTGGCTTAGAGGTTAAAGTGTCTGCCTGCAATGCGGGAGACCTGGGTTCGATCCCTGGGTCAGGAAGATCCCCTGGAGAAGGAAATAGCAACCCACTCCAGTGTTCTTGCCTGGAGAATCCCATGGACAGAGGAGCCTGGTGGGCTACAGTCCACCGGATCGCAAAGAGTCGGACACGACTGAGCAACTTCACTTCTTCAGGGTGGTCATAGCTTTTCTTCCAAGGAGCAAGCATCTTTCAATTTCATGGCTGCAGTCATCATTTGCAGTGATTTTGGAGCCCAAGAAAATAAAGTCTGTCATTGTTTCTCCATTTATTTGCCATGAAGTGATCGGACCTGACGCCATGAGTTGAAGTTGAGTTTTAAGTCAGCTTTTTCACTCTCCTCTTTTACTTTCATCAAGAGGCTCTTTAGTTCTTTTTTACTTTCTGCCATAAGGGTGGTATCATCTGCATATCTGAGGTTATTGTTATTTCTCCCGGAAATCTTGATTGTAGCTTGTGCTTCATCCAGCCCAGCATTTTGTATGATGTACTCTGCACATAAGTTAAAAGTAGGGTGACAATAGCGGAGAAGGCGATGGCACCCCACTCCAGTACTCTTGCCTGGAAAATCCCATGGATGGAGGAGCCTGGTGGGCTGCAGTCCATGGGGTCGCTGAGGGTCGGACACGACTGAGCGACTTCGCTTTTACTTTTCACTTTCATGCATTGGAGAAGGAAATGGCAACCCACTCCAGTGTTCTTGCCTGGAGAATCCCAGGGATGGGGGAGCCTGGTGGGCTTCTGTCTATGGGGTCGCACAGAGTCGGACACGACTGAAGTGACTTAGCATAGCATTAGCATAGGGTGACAATATATAGCCTTGACGTACTCCTTTCCCAATTTGGAGCCAGTCCATTGTTCTATGTCTGGTTCTAATTATTGCTTCTTGACCTCCATACAGATTTCTCAGGAGGCAGGTAAGGTGGTCTGGTATTCCCACCTCTTGAAGAATTTTCCACAGTTTGTTGTGATCCACACAGTCAAAGACTTTGGCATAGTCAATAAAGCAGAAGTAGATGTTTTTCTGGGTCTCTCTTGCTTTTCTGATGATCCAACGGATGTTAGCAATTTAATCTCTGGTTCCTCTGCCTTTTCTAAATCCAGCTTGAACATCTGGAAGTTCTCAGTTCATGTACTATTGAAGCCTCGTGATGTGTCTTATGCTGCATAATCTTTGTTGCTTGCTGAAAACACATTTCTGAGCAAGTGGGCTTACTCCATATGAAATCCTATTATTTTCTCTTCCACATGTTCCATTCATTGTTATAATATTTTAAATGATGCTGCTCTTATTTTCTTGGACTGCAAGATCAAACCAGTTAATCCTAAAGGAATCAACCCCAAATATTCATTGGAAGGACTGAAGCTAAAGCTGAAGCTCCAATACTTTGACCAGTTGATGTGAAGAGCCAACTCATTGGAAAAGATCCTGATGCTAGATCCTGATGCCTTTTACTAAAAGGAGAAGGGGATGGCAGAGGATAAGATGGTTAAATAGCATCACCTACTCAACGGACACGAATCTGTGCAAATTCTGGGAGATAATGAAGGACAGAGGAGCCTGGCATGTTACAGTCTATGAGGCTGCAACTTAGCAACTGAACAACAACACAACTCTTCTATTACCTGGAGAAGGAAAGATTTATGACCATTTAATCTCTGTGTGTGAACTATCTATTCTCCAAATTAATTCATTAGAAAATCCAAACAAACTTTCTCTGTTGATGGATCATATCTTAAGACTTACATTAAAAAAAAAAAAAAAAAAAAACACCAACGGAGATACACGATAACAGGTCTCACTTCGTCTCTAGAATATGACCCCTTGCAAGAGACAAAATTTGCCTAGATGGCAGAACTCATTACACTCACCAGGGCTTGTTGGTTATTTAAAGATAAGAGCATTGATATATAAACTGACAGCAGATATGCTTTAAGGATTGCAGAGTCAGACACGACTGAACACACACACATGCTCTGAGGGTAGACCATGTTTCAGAGTGCTTTGGATACAATAAAGGTTCTTGGCCTCAGACCAAAATCCAGTTAAGATCAGTTAGCAAAATAAGTAATTTTTTAAGTGGTCTAAAACTTAAGGTGCTGGTTATTAAAAAAGGTGGGGCCCATTTCCAAAATGACTAACCCTCAACAAAACGCCCCAGCTGGCCAGTATGTGACACAGGCATCTCCTGCTAAGATCCTAGCATCCATGAAATCCCCAAAGACCCAATTTTTGGAGCAGCTCAAAGAGGCTTTTACAGAATGCCAGCAATTAGATCCAGAGTTGAAAAGAGGTGCTGGGAGAAATCTGGACACAAATCACGTAAGGTTGAAGCACAAACTGGAATCAAGATTGCCAGGAGAAATATCAATAACCTCAGATATGCAAATGACACCACACTTAGAGCAGAAAGTGGAGAACTAAAGAGCCTCTTGATGAAAGTGAAAGAGCAGAGTGAAAAAGCTGACTTAAAACTCAACATTCAGAAAACTAAGATCATGGCATCCGGTCCCATCACTTCATGGCAAATAAATGGAAAAACAGTGACAGACTTTATTTCCTTGGGTTCCAAAATCACTGCAGATTTTGTGGCTACAGCCATGAAACTAAAAGACACTTGCTCTTTGGAAGAAAAGTTATGACCACCATAGACAGCATATTAAAAAGCAGAAACATTACCGACAAAGGTGTGTCTAGTCAAAGCTATGGTTCTTCCAGGAGTCATGTATGGATGTGAAAGATGGACTATAAAGAAAGCTGTAAGCCAAAGAATTGATGCTTTTGAACTGTGGTGTTGGAGAAGACTCTTGAGAGTTCCTTGGACCGCAAGGAGATCAAATCAGTCAATCCTAAAGGAAATCAGTCAATCCTAAAGGAAATCAGTCCTGAATATTCATTGGAAGGACCGATGCTGAAGCTGCAACTCCAATACTTTGGCCACCTGATGGGAAGAACTGATTCATCTGAAAAGACCCTGATGCTGGGAAAGATTGAAGGTGGGAGGAGAAGGTGATGACAGAGGATGAGATGGTTGGATGGCATCACCAACTCAACGGACATGAGTTTGAGTAGGCTCCGGGAGTTGGTGATGGACAGGGAAGTCTGGTGTGCTGCAGTCCATGGGGTCACAAAGAGTCAGACACAACTGAGTGACTGAACTGAACTGAACTAAGGATCATCTCTGGTATCCCCAGCATGGAATGTTGTAAAGTTTACATGAAATTACTCACCACAGTAAGAAAATATTGGCCACTGTGGCCACTGGACTTAGTCAGAGTCCTCCAAAGAAACAGAACCAGTAGAACACGTATAGTTATAGGAGAGACCAAGATGGTGGAGTAGGAAGACTCTGGGTTCACCTCCTCTCACAAACACCTCAAAACTACATATAGAGGGACTCTCACTGAAATCTACCTGGGGATCAGCAGGACAGCTTTTCTACCACCTAGGCTGTAAAGAAAGGTCTACACAGAGTCTCGTAGGAAGGGCAAGGGGTCTGGTTGAGACCCATACCCCTAGTACAGGACATAGGAAAGGAGAGAGGTATCACGGGCTCAAGGATCCTCCCTGGTGGGGTGGGGGATGGTGAGAAGTTCGATCCACATATTAGGCGTCCCAGCCACAAGGTCCAACCCCAGGAAGACAAGCCCCTTAGAAAATGAGTGGGACTTACTGGAGGACGGTAAAAAACCAAGACTCCACAAGGGCATGTGCACAGACTTGGTTATTCACAGTCAGTGTGGATGCGAGAAACTAAAAACTGCCTGGGGCTCTCTCGCCTGCTTCCCAGGACCACCCTATCATACCCCATCCACACCAGGCTGCTACTCCAGCCCCTCTTGCTCCTGTGCTGCTTCCCACTAAGGTGGGGGCTGCCAGGGAGAGTGTGTACAGTTGAAGAAAATGAAGCTTGCTTGGGCCCCAGCCCTGCCTCTGACCAGGACGGAAGCAGCCATTGCCAGTGTGTGCATCAGTGAATATACTTGGGAGGGAGTGAAACCAGCTCAGTAATGTAGTACCAACCCCTCCAGCCCCAGTCTGGCTTCTAACCAAGGCACGTCCACTGGAGGGGAAAGGAAACCAGCACAGAAATGCAGACCCAAGCCCTCAGGGCCCGTCACGCCCCTAACCACGGCAGACACTGCCAGCACACCTGGGAGAAACCCAACTCCCTCGGGGCTCCTGCTCTGGAACCTCAGGCCCGATCAGTCCCCCTTCCTCCACAGGATGGTGATGGCCTAGGAGAAATCCCAGCTTGCACCTGGCTCTCGTTCTAGCTCCTCCAACTCTAGCCCTACCTCCCACCAAGACTGTGGCTGCCACCACACCCTAGGGAGAGATGCAGTCAGTGTTCATTCCAGGTTCAGCTCCCTCACTAAAGCCACTGGGCATGCGAAGACTACAGAGGGAGGTTCCACACAAGGATGTGCCATCAAGACTGGGGTATGCAATGGTTTTAACTAATTTTATAGAGACAGAAAAGTTCAAATGAGAAAACAGAGGAGTATGTTTCAAGCAAAACAATAAGGAAAAAAACTCGGGGGAAAAAAAAGTTAATGAAGCAGAGATAATTTCCATAATAAAGTGTTCAAAGCAAATGTAATAAAAATGATAATTTTACTTCAGTAGATGAACACAGTGAGAATTTTAACAAAGAACTAGAAAACAAAAGAACTGGTCAGAATTAAAGAGTACAATAACTGAAATGAAAAATACACTAGAGGGAATTAATACCAAATTAGGTGATACAGAAGGCATAAGCAATCCAATCAGAACAGCAAAGAGAAAAACAAACTTTAAGGGACCTCTGTGACAACATCAAGCATACTAACATTTGCATTATATAGGGGTCGAAAAGGAGAAAAAGGTCAAAAATGTATTTGATTAAATTATGGCTGAAAATTTCTCAAACCTGAAGGAAACAGATACCCAGGTACAGGAAGCACATACATAATTAAAATAGCAAAAGTTAAAGAGAGTTCTAAAGGCAGCAAGAGAAAAACAAAGAGTCACATATAAGGGACCCCCTCATAAGTCTATCAGCTGATTTTTCTGCAGAAACTTTGCAGGCCAAAAGGGAGTGGCATGATATATTTAAAGTGCTGAAAGAATAACACCTATAACCAGAGATACTCTACCCAGCAAGGTTATCATTCAGAATTGAAGGAAAGATAAAGAGCTTCTCAAACAAGAGTTTATTGATACTGACCTTACTTGAAGTGTTAAAGGATCTTCTTTAAGTGAAAAAGAAAAAGCTATTGACCCTTACATCACCTGGAGCCAGACTAGTCTTCATGTTGCTGCTGCTAAGTCGCTTCAGTCGTGTCCGACTCTGTGTGACCCCATAGACAGAAGCCCACCAGGCTCCCCCGTCCCTGGGATTCTCCAGGCAAGAATACTGGAGTGGGTTGACATTTCCTTCTCCAATGCATGAAAGTGAAAAGTGAAAATGAAGTCGCTCAGTCGTGTCCAACTCTTAGCGACCCCATGGACTGTAGCCCACCAGGCTCCTCCATCCATGGGATTTCCCAGCGAGAGTACTGGAGTGGGGTGCCACTGCCTTCTTAGGTGGCCTCCAAACCATAAAAAACTATTTGACAACTCATAGGGGTATTTTGACCAAAAACAGATGACTGGGTAGCCCGACCAATGGCTAGATTTGTAACACAGAATTCAATTTGTAACACAATTACTTCTTAAACACAAAAGCCTATTGGCTACAACCTGCATTCTATGGATGGGGATAGTTACCTTGGTAAATGGAAGCCTGCCCTAAGGATAGCCTGACATCAACCAGGGTTCATTCTGACTCATCAATTTCCCTCTTAGAGATTAGATAACTTAATAAAGAGGAAAATCGGGCCTTGACTGGAGAACTGAAACCCTAACAACTCCTGGGGAATTCTGGATTGCTTTTTTTCTCCTCTTGACTCTTTACCTCATCTTCTAAAAGGCCTAGAAGTAGGGAGACACCTTAAATGCTATGGTTCAGAGAAAAGCAGACACAGGTGAGCTAAACAAAGCCACCAAGGCTATAAAGTTCCACCAAGGTACTCATCATCCAAAAGGTTCAGAAAATTGAATGGAATGAGCCCCTCAGATATACATAACTGGTGTCTTGAGGAGGAGCAAGTCCTTTTTGGCGCAGGCAGGGCACAACAGCAGCTTATATCCATGTAAAACTTTCTGGCATCACTATTACTACCTAAGAGATCTGGTAAACTAATGAAAAAATTACAAAATTGGGTAATTTGGCTAATAATCCCATATCTGGTACTGCAGGCTCATTACATCAGAAATGACATCTGTTCTTCCAGCTTAATTTGGGGCACTCTTGGGTCATGCATTGGGATATATGCTGCTGAAGCAAGCATGTAGCTCATGCATTAGAACTACAAATTCTGGTCATTAACCCTTTCCTTGGTTTTCGTTATATAGTGGCTCAGATGGGTGACAAGTTTTACAGACTACAAGTTTTATCTATGAAATAGATGACGTGCAGCTGTCATCCACATGATTTAAAAATGATCAAGTAAAAAGAACAAAAAAATCTAACACTTATGGATATTGAAACCACCATGTGGGGAACTTGACACATGACCATGATGCTACAAATAGTTTTGAAGTTCTGCCGTTAAGATCATGAGATCACATTCCCAGTTGTGAACCCTTCAATTCAGGCCAAAGAATGACAATGAGGGGACCATACTGAGAACTGAAACCAACAGTTAACTTACTGTTAACCATCAACAGCTTTATTATTTGACTGTCTTCATTCACACAGTATTACTATTCTAGGAAACTTGCCCAGGAAGCTAAAGTTGTAAACAGCTTTATTGTTCAAGAACTTTCTCAATGTCATTTATCTGAATGTTAGACTACTCAACTTACCCTCAGCAAACCATATACTTCCTTCTGAAAACAATAAATGGCACTGAATGACTGTTTACTTGGGATGATTTTTCACTTTGATCCTAATATGTCCAATCATAAACAAGCCCTCAAATAAAACATAAAATAAACACCTTAAAGAGAATCCCCAAAGAACGCCATAACCTGAGTCTATCTGAGACACTACTAAGACTTATCAATGTAATGACTGTCTTTACCAAATATAGTAGCAATAAACTCAGTTTTGGTTTATCAATAGGATGATTCTGGTATATTTTCAGGGAGCAAGCATAGGACAATAGAGTAGGAAGCTTAAATTATAAGGTATCATACAAAAAAAAATTCCATACTAGAGTAGCATGATAAAGGAAAAGTTATTATACTAACAACAGACTGGTTATTAATAACAATATTATATTTTAACAACATACTAGAAAGAACAACAGACTGGTTCCAAATCGGGAAAGGAGTACGTCAAGGCTGTATTGTCTCCTGCATGGCAGGTGGATTCCCTATTGTCTGAACCACCAGGGAAACCCAGGTAATTCTTTTTCATCACTTTCATACTTACACTGCTCCCATTCTCAGCAGAAGACTCAAGTTGCTGTCAAAAATGACATTTAAGAATTTGCTCACTAAATATAAAATCCAAATAAAATAGGATTTAAATTTGCCCATCGTGAGGCTGAAGTTGCTTCCTCTAAAGAACAGGGATGCCAAGAAATGGAGAATTTAAAATCTGGGCTCTGGTGTGAAGGATGACATCAGTGTTAACCGTGAGAGTAAAAAGGCAGGGGAGTCTTCTCTTTTCCTGCTCCCCCATCTCAGTAGACTAAGGACCCAAGTTAGCTCCTAGTGACACTCACATAGCTTACAGTCAACATTAACAGCTTTACTACTTGACTGTCTTCATTCAAATGGCATTAATATTCTAGGAAACTTGCCCAGGAAGATAAAGTTACAAATAACGTCAATGTTCAAGAATTTCCCCAAGTCATTTATGGGAATACTAGACTACTCAACTCACCTTCATTTCACTAACATGAAAATCAATGTCCGGAGAGGCAGCAGTCACATCCCTTGATGATGTGGAGCAGAGAAAAGATCTGGAGCCAGGTCCCTTGACCTCTGCCCAGAAGTCTCCCCACAACACTATATTTTGTCTCACACTAAGTGTCAGGCCTCAAAGAGGTAACAATCAGGTTTTTAAGACAACAAAGTGATCTGACACACACACATGCTTTGAGGGTGGACCATGATTTTAGTGCTTTGGATACAGTAAGGGTTCTAACTCTCAACTCAAAGCCCAATTAAGACCAGTTAGCAAAATAAATAACTTTTTAAATAGTCTAATACTTTTTAAGATGCTGGTTATTAAAAAAGAGATTCACCCCCAATGACAGCAATGTTTATCTTGTTGAAGGTAGAGAACCTCAGAAATCACTTTACTCATAAACTGAGGCCTAGAGATGTATTATGATTTATTCAATGTCAGTTAATTGCTATAAATAAATCCAAGAGAAGAAATACTAGAAAGTAGTATGGCATTTAAAATGGGAAAAATTGCAAAATAGCTTATTTATGAAAGAAATGACCGTGGGCCAGAAAGGACTCACAGGATTTGAGCTGACTCTTGAACTAACACATAATGAGATATAGCCTCACAGAACAATAGCTTCACTTGTTCAGGTAGTTTCAGGAACATCAGCTGGGTTGGGGCAGGAGAGACAGAGTTAAGAGCATATAAAATTTTCAACCAAGTATATACTTAATTCGGGTGACACAGAAGAAAGCTTCTTAGGAATGCCTTGGTAGCAGTATGTTGAAACTTTAAGTACTTACTTCAGTTGATATAGTCTAATCCACTAACAACCTTATTTCTACTATATACTTTATTAAAACACTGAAGCTTAGAAAGTTTAAAAAAAAAAGTTATTCTTCAAAGTGAAGCATACTTTCAATGAATTTAAAACAGGACTTTCTCAATTATGCTTTGATTTAAAAGAAGTTTTAGATATATCAAATCTTGGTCAACCCATTTCATTTTCAAGATTCAACCTGTCTGAGCTGTGATATTATGATGAAAACAAGCTTATAAGTAATGTCACACATAGTCAAATGGGTACTAAGGAAGGACAGCTGATTTCATTAATGGCCACAATCCGGTACTAATATTATCACCATTTGTAATGAATAAATCAACATAAACAAACAAAAAAAAATCATTAAAGGAAAAGGAACAGTTTAGATGTTAGTTCAAGTGTGTAACTAAATCATACTACCTACAGATTATCAAAGTTCCGATTTAAACTTAAATGTTTTTCTAGTGTCAGTAGTTTTAAACAGGTACAAAAGTTGCTGGGTGTGCAATACCAACATATCTAAAACTGCAGTAGGATAGTCAATTTAAAATTTACTTTTAGGACTTTACAATTATACTCAATATGACCATTCATTTAAATTCCAAACCCTAACAATTATGAATAAAAGATTCATATCAAAAGTAATTTGTCAATCATACCTCAATAAAGCTGGGGGGAAAATTTACTGAAAGAATTCTAACTACCACGATAAATCAGAATATCCTAGGTAACTCTAAAATGAGTTAAAATGTTCATTCAAAAATGTCTCTCATCACAAATCCAAAACTATGCATTTTTATGCACTGGGTTCAATAAAGACACAAGTGCCTTGAGAGAAAATTTCTTTCAAGAGCATCATTTACTGTAATAACCTTCTTTATATATTACCCAATAACACAGGACTGCAAGTACTGAGTTCTGGTTATTTCTTAATAGCATTTGTTGCAATATTCTGATAGGAGTAAAATTCTAAATTGTATTTTCATATATAAATTGCTAGACGTGCAGTACTCACACTGAAGAAAAGCACAGCACTTGAAATCTTGTAGATTCAAATTTTACCTATTTCTGCCAGTTCTCTGAGCCTTCAACTGAATCACATATAAGGCTCAGCTATCACATACTGCAGTAGATTAAATAATCACAGAAAAATAGCACCACTCCAATACTCAATGAATGAAAAATGTTACCTATGGAATCATTAAACTTTTGTCCGTCTCACTCATTTAAGTATTTAGGCAGTACATAGTAAATGCTGTATTTTCTAGTGATCAGATTTCAATACTTCAATGATGGAGCTGAATGCCTGGGGTAGGGAGGGAAGCAGGGTTCCCCAGGATGCTGATCCTGCATCTTATTCACTCGTGAGATGATCTGGAGCTAAGTTGCCATGTGGAGTCCTTTTAAACCAATGCAGAAACAAAAGGGGGTCTGTTAAATGTAAAATGATCCCCATAGTTTCTGTAAGTAAGCCTCTGGTGTGAGAGAAAATGGACTATTCAGGTATCTACAGTGACAATCCTGAAGAAATACAAGATACATATCTTTTCTGAAATATCAAGTTTACATGTTCAGTCTACCTGTAACTTTGTGTACATACTACATTTTTTAATCACTTAAATACTTAAAAATATATGATGTATAAGACTAGAAAAATAGAATGCTTAATTAATGAGCAGCATTTCTTGATCATCTCAGATAACAGAGATATATATGACTCTAGCCTTTTGATTACATGTATCAAGTATGTATACAGTGACACCACTATTCACTTGAACACTGTTAAATACATATTAAGCATCAATTAAATATTTAAATATTAAGTATTAATTAAGCATCAATTAGAAATCACACTTGCCTTCAGCTTCAGTGAAGCACTTAGAAAAGTTTATTTTGTGCTTAGATTTTTCTAAAGCATCACAAAATTATTACACATCCAAACTCTTCAGTGGTAGAATATTTAATATTCTAAAGAAGAGGCCTTTAAAGGGGACATTATAGAAATTGTCTATTACCATAACAGAGAAGTGATCCATTCAGAGTATCTATGTTTTTTCCTTTTACTGCAGCTAATACATTTCTTTACTGCTGCCCCACAACTCCACCCACTTCCTCTTGCTGTAAGGTGAAAACTATTCTCTTTAAGGAGTAAAAAATATATTAAATGTCCCATCTTGCTGATACCCATCTGTGAAATACCACAATAGAAAGTAGAGAATACAGTTTGTCTTTTCAAAAACATAAAACTTTATGAGTTTAAATCATCTAACATACGTTGACTTTGTACAATCAACTAAGAACTTTTTGGATGAGGACAAATATACACTGAAAACACACACTGTAAGATGCTTTTTCCTGAGTAGAATACTAACTTTATATCATATTAAGCTTCTGTGAATTTTCAAAATAGAAAATACCAAGGCTTTTCCACAAAATCAAATAAAAATCAGGAATGTTTGCCTTCACATCCAAAAAAAAGAAGTTCAAGTATAGGTTCAACAAAAATGATGTAAAATCTGAAACAAGTAGCCAAAATTTTAAGTTATCAGATGGCTCTTCACTTTAAGTATTCTTCAGTAAACTTCAGTTTGAAACAATTTATTAAAACATGAAAGACATTTCTAGGAAATTATCCAATTTGGAAAATAAAAAATGTAACCCATGGTAAGAAAAATACAAATCATACACTGAACACAGGAGAACAAAAAAGGCAACCAACCTTTATAAACTTTCTAAACATATCCTGTATTATCATGGGTAGAAAACTGTAATTAAAGTAAGGTAGTTTTTATTAGTCGCATAATCTTAAAGTATGAATAAATTTTGGACTTTAAAGGAGATAAAGGGTTTCAGAGTTGTTACTGAAATACACATTTCTTGAGACAATGGGCAAAGTTCCCATTAATGGGAAATATGTTCTCTTCACACAGTGAAACTGACAAAAATTATATCAAATGAGAAATCTTCTTCTCTAAAGTAATCTCCTTAAATACCTCAATAATGCAATACTTGGGAAATGTAATTTTTCAACTCAGACTTGAAAGTTATTATGAAACAAACATACAGAAATCTTATTGCTTGGCACCAGATTTTCCAAAAATAAAGAACTGTTTGAACCACCATACTGTTTTCAAATCCTATTTTTTCACAGTGCTACGTTTATTTTCCAAAGGTAGAATGTTCAACCTAATGACAATCCAGGCTGAACCTTGCAATGTACAAGCAAGTCACAGTTCACTTCAAACCAAAACAAATGCTCGATCTTCTGTTTCTGCCAATATCATATGAAAATACTTGTAAAAATTAACTAGGATTTATCTGTGGCCAGTGAAGGACCCACAGAACGTTGTCTTACAGCATTCTGTGCAAAGTCTTTGTTTGCTCCTTCTTTGCTTTCAGATTCCTCTTCTGAAACATCTTCTACATCAGCCTCTTGTTCTTCCTCCACTTTTTTCAAAGGTTGGGAAGATTCTGGTAGTAATTTTCCTTAAAGATAACAACCAGAAGTGTTTTGTTGTTGATGTATTCTAATACAATCAAGATACAATTCATATGCCCATAAACTGCTTTGGCAATGATTTATCAATCATGTTTGGATTTCCAAAAGGAAAAAGCTGTATTCAAGAACAAATGACACTATAAAAATAACTGGTTTGGAAGGTCCATTTTACTTACCGAATTCATTCTTATTACCCACCTATTCATGAACTGAACTGAAATTAATGAATCAGAATTAATGCTGTGAATATGGATGTCTATAAGAAAATAGACTGCATTAAATAAAACTACATTTACTATTAAATCTTCTAGCTAATAAAGATACTAAGACAAACTTCAATAGTACCCTTGTTTCAGCTCCCAGGCAAACAGGAATCAGACGAAAGCTATTTTCCTAGACATGATTCTTTTTTAAGTGGAGTCATAAATGTGCCTCCTCCTCTCCATATATATAATTTTACTGAGGCATAATTACAAACAACATAATATACCTATCTTAAGTATATAGCTCAATCACTTTTTTAGTATGTACATACGCACACTATCCCCCCCCACCCCAGTTTTAATAGGAACTATTGCAAGTTAACTTAAACTTAGAACACTTAGAACATACCATGTTACAGAGATACAGAACACAGACTCTGGCTAATGAGCTTTTCTCTGTTCAGTGGTCCAAGACCGTCCCTAATTCTAGGCAATACAGAACGGAGCAGGAAGAAAAGGGGGATAAGGTAGAAGAGACCACAGGAATTCCCATACAGTGGACAATCTGTTGTTTGATCTGTCTGGCATATCTCTTTCTACTGGGTTAACTCCTTCCCTACGCCCCATCCCACGCAGCTGTAGTTGAGTACAAACAACAGCTGAGAGCAGTGCTTCTCCACCAGGGGCGATTCTGCTGGAACACTTGGCAACGTCTGGAGATATTTCTGATTGCTACAAGTGATAGGGGCAGTGCTGGGGCAACCAGGGGGATGATGCTAGAGATTCAATAATGTACAAAAGAGAGCTTGTCACAAGAATTAACCAGCTCAAAAGACCAACAGAGCCAATGCTGAGAAATTCTGATTTACAGTTTAAAAAAAAAAAAAAAGTGAGCCCTCTACACAAGTACTCTACACAGAGTACACCAGAATTTTTTCAAAAGACAGGTGAGTATAGGGAGAAGTATATTTCCTTCTTACTCTGGAATTATGAGCTACAGCTTTCTGTAGTTATTCTATGCTCAGGACTAAAAAGAGCCCCAAATGGAACAAGCACAAAGTCATAGAGAACTGAGCAATTCAGAAACATTTGAGCCCCAGGATTTAGTCAACTCTGTCCTCTGGCTTCCTCACTACATGAACCAATAAATTCCTATTTTGCTTCAAATTTGACTTAGTTGGGTCTTTTCCCAGCAACTTAAAATCTAAGCCAAAAACACAAAATGGAAAACAACTCAAATCCAGAAGCCTGGTATAGAAGGGGCAATATCACATTCAAGTATGGATTAACATCAGCAGTGTAACAGATTACCTAAGACAAATCTGTTGTTAGGTTTAAGGTTTTCTAAGCAAAAAATATAAAAAAACATACATTTGCTGACTTAACTGTCCAATAAGTAATCTGCGCTTATTACACTTTTCCGACAGATCAGTGTCCCTTGGTGGATAAAATTATTCCCTCCCCTCCATGCATGTAACTTTTGATATCGATGCAACTATCTAAGAAATTTTTTAAAACCCTATCAGTTCTTCAACAATGAATACTTAACTGCCATCTTCACTGAAATGTTTCTAAATTGCTCAGTTCTCTCTGACTTTGCACTTGCTCCATTTCATTTCAGAAGTTTTGACCTCAGTAAGTCCTAAGTCACGAAGGCAGCAAAACAGAAATATCAGGCTAAGAGTTCAATTTAGGTTCTACTCTCAGCTCTCATTTTTGCGTAAACCTGGAAACACAGTTCATCTCTCGGAGCTTTAGTTTACTCAATCACAAAATGGGAAGAGTATCACTTATGCAGTCTACTTTAAAGAGCTGCTGAAAAGCAAACGGGATGACAGAAAGTGGAAGTTCTTTACAGACAGTAAGAAGGCCTTCATAACAGCATAATTTTCAAAATTAAAAATAAATGATAGGTAGGTAAAATTATATTAAGACAAATAGCAGTGAATATTCTAATTCCCATCTTGTAGTAAAATATACAGCTAATGAGACTCCTAAAGCAATGACAGGAATTGCTTTTCCCAGTATCCTAACAGAAAAACTTGACTCATATACAAAGAAAAAGCCTCAAATGTGGTCACTATACCAATGAGATGACTTCAAGACTGGAATATATTCAACTTTTTTGGACCCAAATATACTCATATGGATCCCTGAATATTATGGAATTTTCAAACAAATTGACATCAGGTCAATGGTTATCAAATATCTGTTAAGGTACATGCAGTGTTGAAATTCTCCACACTATAAAAGCCAAAATAATGACTATTATGTTCCTAAATGCACTGGGCTGCCATGTCATTCTTACATGAAATATGTGTCTCTCTTCTGACACTACTCTGAATTTAGAAACCCTAGTTAGAAAGGCAACCTGTTGTGTGTGTGAGTGTGTTTATTACAGAAATGAATGGGATTACAGTAAACAAAAAAATTTTAAAATATACTTACTGGAAGGGTATGGCTGGGGTCTGCGCCTTTTTGAAGGACACAGACAATCCGCCACAAATATCATGAACTGCAAAAATAAACATAAGAATCTGAATGTATAATAAAAAGCTAGCGCAATTATATTAAATCACAAAATTCTAAAATATTTTTCTTCCTAGTACTCCAAAAATGAAGAACTTACAAGTCCTAATAACAGTCCTGAAAGCAGAGTTGCTAAAGCAAACACTGTATATGATCCCCAAATCGGTAATCCAAGGTCTTCAATAAAATAGTTATGGCAAGTCTAAAATCAAAAGAACAAAAAATAAACTAAAAGTCATAGCCATTTCTTAAAAAAGTTGACAATGTCAAAATGTTTAAAATAGAAATAAATTTGAGCCCTTACCCTGATCCACATAGAGAGCTGAAAGAGTGCTGACATACTACTCATCCTAAAATAAAAAGAAAAACCAAGTCATATACACAGCTCTGAAGTAGAAGACGTGTATATTATCTATATTTTCTATTTTTGACTCTATAATTTCCAACACAACAGATTTTATTGGTGATATTACTCAAGATTAGTGAAACAACAGTGATTTCAGGCCCATAAGAAGGCTTATTAGCAAAAATCAACAGTTTCAGAATTTTTGCCAGTATGTAATACCCTCAAACAAAACGCTTGATCTTTTTTCCTTTTCTCCTGTTGTTTTGCCTTTAACCTTTCACTTGATGGTTTCTCCAATGTACTGTGAATATGGGATGAGCTCTATGGAACCAGCTAGTTTGATGTTAGGCACACTATAAGCAAATGGAAACTTATTCACCCTTAAAATCCTCCAAAGAACACATAAGGAAGGGAACCTGAAGGAAGACTGGGAGCACTTGCTGAGTCAATCCTTCTCACCTAAGAATTACCCTCCTTTCATATTAAAATTAAATAGAACTTACAATAGTATTAGTTTGATACAGTTTAATAACAACAAAATAATTACCTAAGAAATAAGTCACCACAGAAGTAAAAATACCTATTTTCACATAATTAAACCCAAGTAGTTTTTTGTTTTTTTTTAAACCCAAGTAGTTTTGACAGGCAGTCAGAAAAAAGGTATGCTCCCCAAATTAGGTTTGTGGGTTCTCTCTAGCATAAGTGGCATCCACCAACACAAACTAATTCACACATAAGCCAGAGCACCTGTACTCAGAATGACCTAATCCAATCACCAGTCTCTGGGTGGGGGGACGGGTGCCCCTGCCAAGCCAACCCTAGGAGTACCCTCTATTCAGTCTAACAAGAAAGGTATGAACTGCTGCCCTGAGGAGTCAACAGAGACTTCCAAGCAACCCCCACTTCTGCCATCAGAAAGAGCAAGAATCATTTACAACACGAGATTTCAAATAAAATCAGTTACATTTTCACTCCAACAAAGAAAGGTACTTTAATCATGTTGCTTCTGTTTAAAACACAAAATGGGAACAGGAACAAGGAACCAAAACATAAATCACCGTGCAGGCTCACTGCAGCCTGTGCTACTTAGATTCTGTCAGGAACATTAGGTCCCTTACTTGGGTTTGGTGGGCATGGTGGTTCAGTGGGGGAATTCTAACAGTTCAATTCAGAGATATAAGGAAAAGGTCCTACAGATAAACTTCTATTTTAAAACACTGTTTAGGGATAAACTTTCCTGCACTCCCAGAATCCAGAGCATTCTCTTATATACTGGTATTTCCAATTCTCCATCCTCCAAAGACACAACTGGTAAGAGGACAGGAAGAGATAACTTAGCTAGACTAGGATGAGTCCGCGATGGCCTCAGAAAAACTCAATATTCCCAGAGGTCTCTCAAATGACCTGTGAGGCCCTGCTCCCCAAGAAAGTAACAAAAAACCTTCTTGCTATGCCCAATCCTTACTGCCCCATAGACAATGCTCATCCATACTATTCACACAAAAAAGTTACAACAGGTGGAATAATTCAGTCACATTAAAACAAGGAGAGAAATCTAAAAGTTGCACAAGTCAGTATATGGTTGAGGCTTCTCATTCAATATTAAGCTCGAATGATAGCTTTACCCATTATGTCACTTCTAGAGGAATTATTTTGATGATACAAATGACCATATTTACAGAGCTAAAATATTCCTAACAAGACTTTCAGCTCAGTTCTATAGAATGCCTCTCTCTACCTTAAAAAAGGACCACACTATCTGTTGGACTTAGAAGATAAAAGTCTAAACTAAAAATATCACAGAGTAAATCTGAACATATTGTAACAGTCCTAGAATTAAAACGAAATATAAATGCTTTATTTACATGAAATACATGATCCACTTAATTCTGAAATAAAGAGAAAAACCCTTTATACTTACAAAATAGAACCTGGACCAAACCATGATGACACGGGTTCAATACTTTTCCACTCTTTGTCACTTATAAAGTTTATGAAGTCCTTCTTAGTTCTTGGACCCTGATATCGCCTAAATTCACCATCTTTACAACTAATGAAGATCAGAAGCAAATATTAGCACTGAATACATAAACCTTGTTTTGCTATTTCTATAATCTCATTTTACGATCAATCTTGTACTCAAAATCAGCAATGAGCAATACACAAGTAGCAAATTACACTAATTACCTACCCTTAACATCTTAGCCCCGTATTTCATTAACCACTGAGGTTATATTTTTAAACAGTCATAAGCTTTCAGACTTTATTATATTCTTCTAAACAATAAAACTGTAGAATAAGTTTTAGTTATATTAATTTAGTTATATTAATAGTTACATGTCAATTTGTTGTCGTTTAGTCACCAGGTTGTATTCAACTTTTGCAACCCCATGGACTGCAGCCTGCCAGGCTCCTTCATCCATGGGATTTCCCAGGCAAGAACACTGGAGTGGGTTGCCATTTCCTCCTCCAGGGGACCTTCCCAAACCAGGGAACAAACCCTCATCTCCTGTACTGGCAGGCAGATTCTTGTAATCTCTGGTGGCTCAGCAGTACATCTCAGTGTAATTACATCAATTACATCTCAGTAAAAAACTGAGGAGAAAAAGAAATCCGGTATGTAGATACATATCAGAAAATTACTTTTAAGCCACAATACACACATTAAAAAGACGACTTCACGAAAAAGTGGTTAGAATAGTGTCTAACATTTATTATTTATTAGCTACTATTAAACTAGAAGTGAACAATTTGAGGCATTTTTCTGGTCTTTTCGATCATAATCACATCATCTCAGCCATCAAGCTTTAAGTCACTGGAGGCATCTGGTGCAGTGCAGTGATTCTATTTTACAGTCTGCTTCCTGACACCCACCTCCTCCTCCTCTCCAACATATGGAGCTCTGCCATAGGATCATAAGTGCTCTCCCTGTTCCCGTATCTTCATCATTTCCAATCTACCTTAAGTAATATTGCCAGTCTAGGCCTACTTACTTAACACTTCTATTTTGATCACTTACAGGCAAAAACGCCCCACTACTTACAGTAAGATTACAGGACCCTTTATCCATCCAAAAAATTACAGGTTAGCTCCCACTCAAAAATCCAAAGATTTTTGGAGAAAATGGCATTTGAGCTAGTTTTGAAGGATAAGTACGATTTCAACAGGCAAAACTTAGGGGAATGGGCATGATAAACAATAAGATTAAAAGAAAAGGGCAGGAAATTCTAGAAAATTTCAGGGAGTGTTGAAAAAGCTGGGAGACTAATAAGGGGTATGTGGAGAACAGGACTGCATGAAAAGGGTGAGAAGCACTTATAGGGAACATGAATTTAAACAGATACAAAGGGGAAATAAAAAGGGGAAACATATGAACATGAAAGAAAAGACAAGGAATGTCAAGATACACACAGAATCGCTGAATTCTTGTTTCAGGAGACAAGTGCCTCCTGTCAGTCAACACATCAGCTTAAGGTTCAGGGCAGATACAGAGATTTCTTATGGCTAATTTAGAAGATAAAGACAAACTAAAGAGCCTACACTGAAGACTACATAATGGTGTTTATTCTAACTTAACTGTTTCATCCACCACTGTTCCCAAGGCTGAGCTAGAGCACTTTCTGAGCTAATGTGTAGACATTCCATGCTCCTACTTATGACTGTTTATGAGACAATCCTCAGATGGAACACTTAACTCTGCACTCCTAATAATTCTACTTCCAAGGTTGAGTTTAATCTCCATATTCTCAGGAACCAGTCCAGTGCAGTGATTTTCCCCCTTATCAAATTTCCTGCAGTACTTACCACAACTCTGGGCTCATGATCACTTATGCCACTATTTCTCGTGCACGTCATTTTCTAAGGCAATTAGAAATCCCGAAGATCAGGGATTATTTCATACCTCATTCATCCAGCTAAAGGCACCTAAGATAGCACTAAGCAAAACAAACCTTCTAATAAACTTACTGAATATAATGCTCTTTACACATGATCAAGGCTAGAGGCTACTGTTCTGATTATGTTATGATGCATCCCTCATAACCACAGAATCTTCAAATACTTACTGATAAATAGTAGGAAGAGCAGTTATGATAAATCGTCCACTTAGTCCTACAAATGAGAAAGATTAGAACTAAATACAAGAAAGAACATACAGGTTTTACATGAGCCGATCTTTTACTACTTAAAGGTTGACGCTATTATTTAAATACTAATAGGCAAAGAGTATGAAATTAGACCTAAAAAGAGTTTATCTGTATAACACAAACAATGAAAGAAATTTCATTTACATACTTAAAGCAACTTAAAAAAAAAGACTATATATTAATTTAAAAGTACATAAAATCTGAATATTGAAGACATTTGTGAACATATATACATATAAACATTTGGTCAATCATACCACCCTAAGATTACTAGCATGAGTCATGGGACAGCACGATATAACTGTAGTCTTATGTCTAAAACCAAAGGAAATTGCATTTGATAATCAAAAAACAAGCACAGAGTTTCTAAAGTATTGTTAAAAATGGAATTGACTCTTTCAAAAGGTGGGCAGTAACAATATCAGCTAACATTAACCATGTGTTAAACATGAAAATGATGAACACCAATCTATGGCTCAGCTTTCACATCTGTAAAACTGGGATACTATCTATCCCACAAGGTTGTGTAAGGACTACAAAATAAATGCAAAACACTTGGAGCAGTACCTGTAAGAGTAGTGAGTGCTCACCAAATACTAGAGATTATTCCCATTTGGGATAGGGGCAGAGCCAAGAATCCAAGTTTACCGTGGCCAAGAACAGGTAATAAGCATCACGTAAGCGCAGGGCTTGACACCTGTCCAGGGAGCCAAGTCAGGAGGCCACAACCATAAGGGCTCTGTAATTAAGAGCCCATATCCTCAAATCATTATTAACGGATTAAATTTGGAACCCAACTGCAGAGACTTAGATAATTTGTCAGGGAACGTGACCTGGACTCTACAAAGAACTTCAACCACATGCTCCTTATTCTAAGCTTGGTACATATGTAAATACTGGGGTGACCAATGTCCACTTGAGCCATAAGGTTCTATGGCTTCTCACAGATGTCTTACATACTTGTCTGGGGCCTGGGATGCTAAGGAAAAAAGATGAGAGGAAGTTACATGGGGAACAGTGAGGGGAGGGAGATTCCTCCAAGTTCCCTTACAGAAATACAGAAAAGAATTAAGCTGCCATACACAACTAGGGAACACACTTCACACTGAACCCTCATTAAGGAGGTGGGTAAATCAGCTTAACCAGCTGTTCATAAAACCCAGTGAAAGGCAGAATTAAGACCATGTAATGCAGAAAACAGGATCAACACACATCCCAACCTGCAAAATGAACCAGAGACTTAAACTACCTGGCTGCTCTGTGACATCAACTTTTGCAACATTAACCTCAAGATCTTCTCCCCATTCGGCAAAACTTTCCCATTCTGGTTGAAGATTCTGACAAGCAGGACACCATGGAGCATAACTAAGAAATACAGTTTAAAAAGAAAAGTTAGAACACTCTAATATAAGCATTTAGGGATAAAAATTCTAAAATGTGTAATTTGTAAAGAACATCTTTTAAAAACAAGATAGCAAAGTGGTTTAACTTTGTGAAGACAAAAAGGTTTTAAGTATGAATCTAACACTCTGGAAATCAAGAACTATGAAATGATAATGCTAATCACAGAAAAGTAATTCTGGGAATAAGTTCTTAAGACACAAGGGGACTTTTTTATGTGCAAAACAGCTCTTTAAAAACCTTTGGATTTCTCTATATAATGGGGCCAGAAAGCTCAAAGCCGAATTTGGGGTGCATCAGTTTTAATAATTTTATGTGCAAGAGTCACAAATGTAAAAGGGCCAATATGAAAAAAAGGAAGCACCCAGTGCTGTGGTGAATAGGACACGCATGCCTCATTTTAGAGAGGGAAACACTACCCAGTTTGACTGTCAGGGGAACAGCTGGCCCCAGGGAAGCTGGCCCAGGACTGCAGGCTATTCTAATTTAAAAGGAGCTGAAAATCCTCGTTTTTATGTAAAAATGCTACCCCAAAACTTAACCCAGACACAAACACTAGGCAGGCCAAACGAAATTCTTTGGCCAGACCTTGGTCAACCTCGGGTTTTCAAATCTGTGGCCAAGCATACTAAGCATTTTAATTACTCTTCTGGTATTCCCTTGAAAGGCCCTGAATCTTTCAACTTTTCCCATACTGTATATTATCTCATAATTTACCGCGGTTTTTTTTTAATGGAACCAGGTAGAATAAAATGTATACCTGTTAAACATAATACAGTTTCTGTACTTCATTTTCTGTTTTCTTGACTTATTTTATGAAAATAAAACTTCTAAAAGTAATTGGCATTGTGGAAAAAGACTAGTACCACACACAAAAGCCAAAGTCCACAACAATAAATTGAATTACAATCAAAGTATCTCTGTAACACAATTCCTGATTAAAACAGATTTAACGTAGATAACTAACTTGTAATAGAAGCAGCCTATTATTAGAAATACTAGACCCTTTTCAAGTTTCTTTTGTTTCTTAGGTGCTTTTTATAAGGTTTAACTTCATATTCAGTAAGCTAAGGGAAAAAATACTATGGTATATGTATTCTTAATTTCATACAGATGCTCTAATTCAAATTCCCTAATATTTCACTTTTGACTGCTATATTGATTAGTTGGATCAATTTTTCTTATATTGATAAAAAAATCTCCTTGAGTAATACTGGATTGTAATTTGCATATGAATTCATAATCACGATTGCTCAACACATTATTTATGAAATCGTTGAGTATTTTATAGGCACAATCTAAAACAAGTTACTGAGGACAATGAAAACCAAATGCTGTCCCTGGTTCTATTTCCTCACCCCTGCATCTTCAACACTTTCTGAAAATTGTTTCGCTGAGTTACAAACTATATGCATACTATATAAACATTTCCCCTAATGTTCTATGCCTTGTTTGATTTTATGACTGGAGTTATTGATCTGGCCTTCTGGGTTCTCCCTTGGAGCTGTCCACCTCCACCTTCCTCCTTAACTGGCAACCCAACCATACAGGGAAAACACCCACCTGAATCTTGTTAAGGAAAAGGGTTGTTCTAATAACCTTTGCATGTGTACACTGTGTTAGTTTCTGGAGACAAAAAGAAAGCCACTATGGCAATACCTGAACATATTAATTAAAGCTATGTCTCGCATATGTAAAATCCAGGAAATAAGACCTATCTTATAGAATCTGTAAAGAATTTAATATGATAATGTATGTAAGTGCTTAGAAGTGTTTCAGTTTGGTTCAGTCACTGGGTCATGTCCCACTCTTCCCGGCCCCATGGACTGCAACAGGCCACGCTTCCCTGTCCATCACCAGTTAACACTCAAAATGGGTGTTTTCTACTAATATCACTAATATCAGTAATACTGCCACCACCAATTTAGCGACAAGAACAAACGCAAATAGTTTATATCTACCGATACAAAAGGGACATTATTATAATGGAATTAGCACAGACATGACTTTATTCAAACAGCGTGTTTTGCAATACCACTTAGGAAACCTAAGAGTAACAACCCATAACATTCAGTACGTCGCAAAAACACACACCGAAAGGAAAAAATGAGATGTGGGCAGAGAAAAGCAACAACAACCAAAAAAAGAGGATTTTTAAAAAATAATCCAAGTTGAATTTATTTGGCATTTAAAATATGCCTAATTCATAAAATAAAATTTTAAATAAAAGTTTCCAACTGTAACATTCTAAGTGGACTACTTTTTAAGGGTAATTAGAGAAAAGGAGAGGAGACTTCAGTTAATTTCCCTCTTTTGTAGAGTTTGGTGAAATAAGTCTGTGAGTCTCTGAAGACTCATTCTCAAATAAATAATTGTATAGGAAGTAGAAAGACCCACCTCCCTCAACCCCAAGGCCAGGAAAAGTTGAAAGAATTCAAAGCTGAACGTAACCTCACAGGCGCACCTCAGCCCTAGCAATCAAACTAGGATGCACACTTTAGGGGAAATTTAAGAGCATTCCCCGGTAAGAAACGAGGAGAGAGTAAGACCAAGGCGGTGGAGGATCCCAACAGGAGTCAGGAAATCTCGAGGAGTCGGGGGGCTCCCGCCCCACAACTCAGAGTCGCAGTCCCGGGCAGCCTGGGATCCGCATGAGAGGAATGAGGATGATACCGGGGCGTCCAGACTTGGATCTAGGACCTCAGCCCACCGAGGGGCCCCAAGACCACAGCCCCCCACTCACAATTCTATCATCCACTCTCCTTCCAGCAACTCTCTCCAGTTTTCGTCCGTGATGATGCGCACGTCGCTCCGCTTCCCGTGGGCCCAGGGAGCTCCCCAAAGCAACAGTAGCAGCACTGCCACCGGGATCCGGAGACTCCCGGAGGGCGCCATGTCAGCCGTTTCGCCCACCCACAACGAGCGAGGCGGCCCCCACCTCCGCGCAGCAGCTCCTCACTTCCGCCCGCGCCCGCTGATCAGTTTGTGCGCATGAGCGCGGCAGGGCTCGCGCGCGCGCGCGCGTCTTGAGGACGCGCAATGCGCAGGACAAAGCTGGATACTAGTGGATTGGTTGAGGAAAGAAAAAGGGAGCGCCCGTAGTGCGCATGACGAGAACCTTCTCTGCCTTCTTTCTGCTTTGCCCCAGAGCCGTTTTGCAGGAAAAATGAACCCAGGGCGTGGTGTACAAAATGGGGCGGGACTTTGGAAAAGAAAGGCTTAAAAATTTGCATCAGGATTTTGGCGCCAAATGTTTGACATTTATACTTCCTGAATACAGTTGGTAAGTTTACACTAAAGCAGTTTACAAGTAAATGCTCGTCAGAGTTTTCTTTTGTTTCATTTGAAAATTTTCGTAAGAAAGCTAATGGATGTTTATATGAGTCAGAATATTGGTTTACTTCTGGAGGATTAGAGAGACTGGAGGAGCATAAGGGAGACTTCATCAGATCTGGGTTCCCTTTATATTGTATATCTTGGTCTGAAAAGTAGTTACACGGGTTTACACATATGTTAAAAAACCATCGACCTGTACATGTTTCATGCACTTGTATGCACTTTAGGATGTATGTTATCCCTCAGTTTTTTGTAAATCATTAGTTACAGAAATAACTAGATCAGAAATTCAAAATGGGACAAGACACATAGGGTTGTAACAAATACTTAAGATTTTTTCCCAAGCACTTGTAAATACAACTGCAAATCAAAATAAGCGCTGTCTTTAAAAAGTATTAATCAGTCAAATGAAAATAATTGAATAATTGCCATTACACCTCCTGGCCTCACATTCTCTCATAAACTCAATTCATTTGGCTAATTTCCCCACCCTTTCCGTGCAAGGCCCTTTGTAGGACACTAGTAATTTACTTGACTGCCAGCAGCATTCTGTCACATAGTTTTCTTGAAAGGTGCAATGTGGTGCCTCATTTGCTTTTTTTTCTTCCCCCCTCCTTTTGTCATAGCTGCTCCTGCTGAAACTTCTTGGCAGTCCTTCTGTACTTGACTTCCAGACACTGGCTTGCTCTGGGATGCTGTACTGGCCCCCTCCCTTTTATATCCACACACTCTTCCAGATAACCTTAATTCTGGCTTTAAAAGCCATCAATATGCCTGTCATTCCAGCTCTCACCTTTCTTGGAACTTCAGACATGTATATTGTTAAAAGACAAAATTCAACCAAATAAATTTAAAGATCCACCTGTCTTTATTAGGTGATTCTTGAATCAGCATCCCATCCAGCAGCTAGAAGAGCTCTCCTTCAGGTTGTACAAAATGGAAGGCTTTCGTAGGAAGAAGGGTGAGAGGAGAGAGTTATTAGCAAAAGTAAAGAAAGTATTATTTTTCAGGCCTTTTTGAGGGGAAAAGAACTGGCAAGGTTTTTATCGTGAGATTGCCTCTTCAAGTCTGGATTGCTGTCATGGGGGACAAATAACTCCATTTTGAGACATTTCTTTTTCAACAGTATTCAACTCTTTGCTGGACGTCTTTGGATATCTAATATGTAGCTAATATAACAGGAACAAAAAGTAAAATTCTAGTTCTCCTCCTAGTTTTACATTTCAGTTAAGAGCCCCAAGGTCCACCTGGTTGTGCAAGACAAAAATTTGCATTTTAATTCTTTATTATTGTTCTCTCTTTTCACATGTTCTTTATGTACTCCATCAGCAAGTCTGATGAACTGTACCTTCTCTACTTTACATCTCCACAGCCTGGTTCAAGTTTCTATCATCTCTTGCCTCAATAATAGATTTTTAACTGATCAGCCTGTAAATCACATTATCCATCATATTTGTCCATGCTAATTCTCTGTGTAGTATTAAACTGATTTGCATCTGTGTTTATTCTCTAGTTTCTTTTCTCACCCAATAAAATGTGAAACTTCTGTTTTGTTCATTACTGTAATCTTCAAGGTTTAATGCCAAGCCACATTAGAACCTGTCACATAATAAATGTCCAATAAATATTTGTTTAATGAATGAGGAAAATTAAAATTATAGATATGCTGTGCTTTTACTGTAATGTATGGGCTGCATTGGTAAAAGGACATAAATATATTCTTATATGTAATATGGAGCAATACCTGCCATTTATATCTCATGGAGTTGGTAAAATGATAAAATGAATTATGTTCATGAATATTCTTTTTACACTAAGTCATTCATGAAAATTTATTATGACTATTTCAATATTTCATTTATATTACAAAAGAAATGCAGCCTTATCACTAAAAAGTGCAAAGTACAAAAGGTTGGAAAGTGAAAAGAAATATCTTCTAGATTCTGTTTCGATCTCCTGCCAGATTCTGCACCTCTTAAGCAATTGCTGTTAACATTTTCTTTTGTATAATTTCAGAACTTTCTATGCACATAAACTACTCTTTAAAAATCACACACTAATGAGCTCACATTTCATAGGAGCTGAGATGTGGAGGGAGGAAGTAGGTGGCTCCAGGTAGCAGTTACTCACCAACCATCATGGAAGTATTTCAGTATTTTAGCAACTGGTGTAACTTTATTATCACAATGTAACTGAATAACTATCTCTGCCAACTAGTTTTTCATTGTTTTATTTCATTAGGTTTAGGGGGAGGAGCCACTGATGATCTACCTTCATTGCTCCATCTTACCATGAAAAAAGCCCTCAAGGAAATATTATCAAATTTGAGTCACTAAAATCAGATTAACCCTTCTAACTAATCAACTAAGTCATCAAGTCCTGTGCATGCTAACTCCTAAACTGATCTCATATCTGTTATAACAGCTTGGATATATGTCATCATCTTTTTTTTTCCTGGAGTCTGTAGAGTTTCTTTTTTTTTTGTAACATCATTATTGGTATATAACTCATATACCATAAGGACACCTACTTAAAGAGTGCAATTCAACAGTTTTTAGTATGTTCATAGAGTTGTGCAACCAAATCAAATTTAGAACATATTCATCACCTAAACAGAAACCCATATTCATGAGCAGTCACTCCCCATTTCTACCCAACCACCAGTTTCCCCAGGTTTAAGCAACCACCAAGCTACTTTCTGCCTCTGGTTTGTGTACTCTAGATATTTCACATCATATGAATAGAATATTTTAATATGTGATCCTTTGTGACTAACTTCTTTTATTTAGCATAATATATTCAAAGTTCATCCATGTTGTAGTATGTATCAGTACTTTATTTCTGTTGATTGCTGAGTCACATTCCATTTTATGAATATGTCTGTTTATCAATTCATTAATTGATGAACATTTGCTTTGTTCTACTCTTTGGCTATAATGAGTAATGCTACTGTCAACATTCATATACAAATTCTTGTTGGGACATAATGTTCTCGTGGGCTCTCACCTTGAAATGGAAATGCTTGTGGTGCAGTATCTAAGAAACCATTGCCTAATCCAGGGTAACCTATGTTTTCATATGAGTTTTATAGTTTTAGCTCATACATTTGTGCTTTGACCCATTTTGAGTTACTTTTTATATATGGTGTGGGATGGGCGTCCAACTTCACTCCATAGCATGTGCATAACTGGTTGTCCCAATACTGTTTTTGAGAAGAGTATTATTTCACCATTGAATGGTCTTGACACCCCTGTCAAAAATTGACCATAGATGTCCGAGGAGATTTAATTTTCCCCTGAATTTTCAGTTCTATTCCATTGATCTGTGTGTTTCTCAATGCCAATAGCACACTTTCTTCATTACTTTAAGTTTTGAAATTAGGAAGTGTGAGTCTTCCAACTATGTTCTTTTTCAGGATTTTTTTTACTATTCTGGGATCCCTGACTGTCCATATAAATTTCTTAATCAGCATATCAATTTCTATTAAAAAGCATGCTGGGGTTTTGCAGTCTGTAAAACAAATTAGGGAATCCTGCCCTCAATACTATTAAGCCTTCCAGCCCGTGAACAGGGGAAGTATTATCATTTATTTAGGTCTTCTTAATTTTTTTCAGCAATATTTTATAGTTTTCAAGTTCTAAGTTTTGCACCTCTTTTATTAAATTTATTCTTAAGTATTCTTTTTGATGCTAATGTGAGTGGAATTGTTTTCTTTATTTTTGTTTTGTTCATTGGTGCTGTATAGAATACAATAGAATTTGGTACTCATTTGTATCCTGCAACTTTGCTGAATGTGTTTATTAGTTCTAATAAATAATTAGATACTTTTTAGTGGATTCTTTAGGATTTTTTATATATGAGATTATGTGATCTACAAGTAGAGATAGTTTTACTATTTTTTTTCCAATCTGGATGCCTTCTATTTAATTTTCTTATTTAATTTCCCTGTGGTTCAGACAATAAAGAAAATTGTTGTAAAAAAAAAAAAAAAAAGTAAAAAATTCACCTGAAATGAAGGAGACCTTGGTTTGATTCCTGGGTCAGGAAGATCCCTTGAAGAGGGAAATGGCTGCCCACTCCTGTACTCTTGCCTGGAAAACTCCATGAACAGAGGAACATGATGGGCCACAGTTCATTGGGTCCCAAAGAGTCAGAGGCGACTGTGACTAAAACACACACACACACACACATACATAACTTCCCTAGCTAGACCCTCCAATACAATGTGAAATAGAAGCAGCAAGAGAAGACATCCTTGTCTTGTTCCTACAGTTAGGGGGTAAGCATTTAGCCTTTTATTGTATGATGAATGTGACATGTATGATGTGAGTGTGGGTTTTTTAAAGATCCCCTTTATAGGTTGAGGAAGTTTCCTTCTGTTCTAGGTGGTTGTGTATTTTTATCCTGAAGGAATGTTGAATTTTATCACATGCTTTTTCTGCATTTATTCTGATGATCCTGTAGTTTTGTCCTTATTCTACTGATCAGTTCAGTTCAGTTCAGTTGTCAGTCGTGTCCGACTCTTTGCGACCCCATGAATCGCAGCACGCCAGGCCTCCCCGTCCATCACCAACTCCCAGAGTTCACTCAGACTCACATCCATCGAGTCGGTGATGCCGTCCAACCATCTCATCCTCTGTCATCCCCTTCTCCTCCTGCCCCCAATCCCTCCCAGCATCAGAGTCTTTTCCAATGAGTCAACTCTTCGCATGAGGTGGCCAAAGTACTGGAGTTCAATTCTATTGATATGGTTTATTAATTGATTTTTGAATGTTAAACCAACCTTGCATTTTTTATATCAATCCCATTGAGTCCAAGCTCATACTGCTTGCCACATGATAGGCTAGTAAACATCGAGATGCATTGTTGAAGCAAGGAATAGTGACTTATTTGGAAAGCCAGCAGACCAAGAAGATGGTGAACTAGTGCCCCTAAGAACTATCTTGCCCAGGTTTGAATGCTAATTTCTCTTATAAAACAAAGACTGGGAGGTAAGGAAGTAAACTTAAAAGAAAAAAAAAAAGGTAATACAAATAAGTTGTAAATATTTCCTGGGCCCACCTGGACTCCAGAGGAAATGTGTTAACTTCTTTCCTGCAGCTAAAGGCAAAGTAGAAAAGGAAAGATATACCTATATGAATGCAGAGTTCCAAAGAATACCAAGGAGAGATAAGAAAGTCTTCCTCAGCAATTAATGCAAAGAAATAGAGGAAAACAATAGAATGGGAAAGACTAGAGATCTCTTCAAGAAAATTAGAGATACCAAGGGAACGTTTCATGCAAAGATGGGCTCAAGAAAGGACAGAAATGGTATGGACCTAACAGAAGCAGAAGATATTAAGAAGAGGTGGCAAAAATACACAAAAGAACTATACAAAAAAATTGTCATAACTTAGATAGCCACAATGGTGTGATCACTCACCTAGAGCCAGACATCCTGGAATGTGAAGTCAACTGGGCCTTAGGAAGCATCACTACAAATAAAGCTAGTGAAGGTGATGGAATTCCATTTGAGCTATTTCAAATCCTAAAAGATGATGCTGTGAAAGTGCTTCACTCAATACGCCAGCAAATTTGGAAAACTCAGCAGTGGCCACAGGACTGGAAAAGATCAGTTTTCATTCCAATCTCAAAGAAAGGCAATGCTAAGGAATGTTCAGACTACCACACAATTGCACTCATCTCACACGCTAGCAAAGGAATGCTCAAAGTTCTCCAAGTCAGGTGTCAACAGTACATGAACTGTGAACTTCCAGATGTTCAAGCTGGATTTAGAAAAGGCAGAAGAACCAGAGATCAAATTGCCAACATCCATTGGATCATAGAAAAAGCGAGAGAGAGTTCCAGAAAAACGTCTACTTCTGCTGTATTGACTATGTCAAAGACTTTGACTGTGTGGATCACAACAAACTGTGGAAAAATCTTAAAGAGATGGGAAAACCAGACCACCTGACTGCCTCCTGAGAAATCTGTATGCAGGTCAAGAAGCAACATTTAGAACCAGACATAGAACAATGGACTGGTTCCAAATTGGGAAAGGAGTATGTCAAGGGTGTATATTGTCACCTGCTTATTTAACTTATGTGTAGAGTACATCATGCAAAATGGCAGGCTGGATGAAGCACAAGTTGGAATCAAGATTGCTGGAAGAAATATCAATAACCTCAGATATGCAGATGACACCACCCTTATGGCAGAAAGTAAAGAACTGAAGAGCCTCTTGATGAAAGTGAAAGAGGAGAGTGAAAAAACTGGCTTAAAACTCAACTTTCAAAAAACTAAGATCATGGCATCTGGTCCCATTTCTTCATGGCAAATAGATGGGGAAACACTGGAAACAGTGACAGGCTTTATTTTGGGGGGCTCCAAAATCACTGCAGTTGGTGACTGCAGCCATGAAATTAAAAGATGCTTGCTCCTTGGAAGAAAAATTGTGACCAACCTAGATAGCATATTAAGAAGCAGAGACATTACTTTGCCAACAAAGTTCCATCTAGTCAAAGCTATGGTTTTTCCAGTATGTGAGAGTTGGACTATAAAGGAAGCTGAGCACCAAAGAATTGACGCCTTTGAACTGTGGTGTTGGAGAAAACTCTCTTGAGAGTCCCTTGGACAGCAAGGAGATCCAACCAATCAATCCTAAAGGAAATCAGTCCTGAATATTCATTGGAAGGACTGATGCTGAAGCTGAAGCTCCAATACTTTGGCCACCTGATGCAAAGAGCTGACTCATTGGGAAAGACCCTGATGATGGGAAAGATTGAGGGCAGGAGGAGAAGGGGACAACAGAGGATGAAATGGTTGGATGGCATCACCATCTCAGTGGACCTGAGTTTGAGCAAGCTCTGGGAGTTGGTGATGGACAGGGAAACCTGGTTTGCTGCAGTCCATGGGTTCACAAAGAGTTGGACATGACTGAGTGACTGAACTGAACTTCCCACAGTCATTCACAGTTGGGTCTGGTTAGCATGTTTACTGTGAGCTTAAAAAAAGGAATTTTAGCTTGACCTTCAGGCATGGGAGGTTCAGTCCCTGAAGATGGGCCATTATTTCTACTTTAAGCTATCAGCAAAATCCCTTTAGTGATTAACTTGTAGAAAAAGCAATAGAATACAAAGATTAAAGAGGCAGATCCAATATGGAGTCAGATTTCTTCATCTCTATTATAGGTTATGGTATTTAGGGGTTTGGGGATATGTGTGTGTGTATTTTGCTAGATCCAGTTTGCTAGCATTTTGTTGAAAATCATTATATCTGTATTCACAAAAGATACTGATTTGTAGTTTTCATTGTGATGTCTTGTGATGTCTTAATTTCATTTTGTTATCAGGCTAATACTAGCTTCACAGAATGAGGTGAGAAATGTTCCCTCCTTTTTTATTCTTTGAAAGTATTCATGAAGAATTTCTGTTGTCTTCCTCTTTAAATGTTTGGTAGAATTATGCAGTGAAGTCATCTAGAGCTGGGTTTTTCATTGTGGATTATCTCATTAATTTTCTCAGATATTCTATTTATTCTTGAGTCAGTTTTGATAGTTTGTATCTTTCTAGGACTATATCTAGTTCATCTGAATTTTCTAATTTGTTGGCCTATAAGTGATCATAGTATTCCTTTATAATCCTTTTAATATCTGCAATGTCAATATTAATGTCTCTTCTTTCATTCCTAATTTTAGTAATGTGAGCTTTTTCTCTTTTTTCTTGGTCAGTTTAGCTAAAAGTTTGTCAATTTTGTTGATGTTTTCAAAGAACCAACTTTAAGTTTTGTTGGTTTTCTCTATTTTTTAAAATTCTGTTTCTCATTATTTTCTTCTTTTTGCATGCTTTCAATTTTTTTTTTTTTTGCTTTTCCTCTTTCCCTAAAGTATTTTAAAGTAGAAGACTAGGTTATTGATTTGCAATGTTTCTTCTTTTTTTAATGTAGGCTTTGAACCTCTGAGTTCCTCTCAACACTTCTTTAACTGCATCCCATAACTTTTGTTAGGTTTGTTATATTATGTCCCTCATGTTATTCATGTCAAACTATTTACTGATTTTCCTTTTGATATCTCTTTGTTGTTTATGTAGAAGTTTGTTGTTCTTTTCCATATATTTTTGAATTTCCCCAATTTTTTTTGTTATTAATTTACAGTTTCACTCCATTATGATCAAAAAGCATAGTTGTGTAATTTCACTTCTTTCTAATTTATTGACACTTGGTTTATGGCCTAGTATATGATCTATTCCAGAGAATGTTCTAGCCCTTGAAAAGAATTTGCATTTTTCTGTGATTGGGCAGAATGCTCCACAGATGTCTATTAGGTCAAGATGGTATATAATGTTGTTCAGGTCTTTTAATTCTTTGCTGACCTTCTGCCTAATAGTGTTCTTTCTGTTACTGAAAGTGGGATATTAAAGTCTCCAACTATTGTCTCCTCAATTCTGAGAGTTGTATTTCATGTGTTTGTGGGCCTGTTTTCTATATCTTAATAATTGTTATGTATTTCTGATGGATTGACTCTTTTATAAAACTTTCCTCTTTATATCTACCAACATTCTTATATAGTCTGTTTTGTCTAATATTAGTAGAGCCACTTGCTGTGATTTTGTTATTAGAGTTCTGGGGTGTTGGATGGATAGCTGCTGTGCAACCGAAGACCATTAGGGAAATGGAAATAGAGAAGTTTATTACTCACAAGTCCTGAAGGAAGTATGCAACATGCCTTGAGGGCCTGCACAGGAAGGGTGAGGCAGGGTACAGGCAGAGAGAAGGAGGACTTGGGGCACATGATTTTAGTAGGGTCAGTGGGTAGAGTGCTTTGGAATTCCTGGGCAATTTGAACTAGGAAGAGCAGGGTTTTGGTAAGCTTCACAGGGGTCTTATCTAAGAGGTACACAGTGAAGCCCTTGAGAGGATGAGGCGGACTATTTATCACAAGGGCCACTGGGAGGGGGGTCATATCAGTAACTTACATTCACTTGTGACCCTCAGGGTTATTATCTGTGGCATACATTCACAGGAGGGGCTAGTGTTAGTTCAAGGCCCCTGCAGGCTGCTGGGTCACACAAAATGGATGCCAAGGCAGCATATTATAGAGTAGCTTAGCCAAACTCTCCAACAACTACTGATACATTAACAGTGAGCTAGCATCCTCAGATGGTCTGACAGCTCTTTAAGTGAAGATTAAGAAGATTAATTATTCTCCTCTCCCATCAGGATACAGAAAGGCAAAAGTACAGATTATTCTAAATTTATGAGGTTGGCTTTAAAATTTAACTTTAAAGAAGCTTATTAAATATTTTATAATGTTCATGCATAAAATGTTTCAATCTAGCTAGAGAAAATTCTAGCTTTTCAAAGGGGTACTATCATGTGAAACCCTAAATTAGAGTTAACAAATGAAGATCTGGCCACCTAAGGAGTTACTAATCACTGACATAATTACTTGGCAAGTCACAGAGTATTTGTAGCTCAAGGTTAGCTTAATATATGCTATTGCAATTGTCCAAAAGCACAAGGAACGCTAAAGCTATAGATAACCAGAATTAAATTCTGAAGTCTGGCTAATTTGAGGAGGAAAAAGAGAAGTGTGTTCACTTGGCATGAAAATCTCTGACACAAGTAGCAGCTTTTCCCAAATAGATGGCTCAAGGCATAGAAAGGATCATAAATAATGCAGTTCTGGACAACAAGAAATGCTTGAACTAAACCAGGAAAGAAATGGTTATTTGAGCATACCATGGATCTCACAGTTGCCCTGCCCATGAGAGTTGGCAGTTAATATAGAGCAACATTGCTTCTTAACTTATTTTTACCTATTATATTATTTATAGTAGGTTAAGTATCAAATTTCATATGTGTACACAGAAATATCATACTTACATGTAAATCTCACTCTGAAATTCAGTAACTATGGGAAATGACCACTGGTTGTTATTATGGACTGAGTGTGTCTCCCCAAAGTTCATATGTTGAAGCACTAACCCACCCTACTCTGCCCCACCCACCAGTGGAGCCTTTGTGAAATAAGTGGTTTAAGTCAGATCATGGAGATGGAACTCCCCCTTGATGGAATTAGTGCCCTTATAAGAAGAAGAAGAGAGACTGAAACTTGTTTTCTCTGTCATGTGAGGATAACAGCAAGAAGGCAACCATCTGCAAACCAGGAAGAGAGTCCTTACGAAGAATCCAAACTGCTGGCATCTTAATCTTAGACTTCCCTATCTCTAGAACAGTGAGAAAGAAATATCTAATATTTAAATCAAGTCTGTGGTGTTCTGTTACAGCAGCCTGAATAGACTAGGACTGTCATTTAAAAAAAAAAATTAAGTCAGTATGCCAATATGCTTTTCTTTTTCCATTCTAGATAATATTTGGACCCAATAGCATAGAAGTATCTGTTTTGTTTTGCTTTGTTTTAGTTTTATTTTTGGCTGTGCCCTGACTTTTTCTAATATATTAGTTATCTGTTGCTGCCTCAAATTACCTAAGGTTTAACAAGACCAGGAGCTGACTATGGCTCAGATCATGAACTCCTTATTGCCAAATTCAGACTTAAATTGAAGAAAGTGGGGAAAACCACTAGACCATTCAGGTATGACCTAAATCAAGTCCCTTATTATTATACAGTGGAAGTAAGAAATAGATTTTAGGGACTAGATCTGATAGAGTGCCTGATGAACTGTGGACAGAAGTTTGTGACATTGTATGGGAGACAGGGATCAAGACCATCCCCCAAAAAAAGAAATGCAAAAAAAGCAAAATGGCTGTCTGAGGAGGCCTTACAAATAGCTGTGAAAAGAAGAGAAGTGAAAAGCAAAGGAGAAAAGGAAAGATATAAGCATCTGAATGCAGAGTTCCAAAGAATAGCAAGAAGAGATAAGAAAGCCTTCCTCAGCGATCAATGCAAAGAAATAGAGGAAAACAAAAGAATGGGAAAGACTAGAGATCTCTTCAAGAAAATTAGAGATATCAAGGGAATATTTCATATAAAGATGGGCTCAATAAAGGACAGAAATGGTATAAACCTAACAGAAGCAGAAGATATTAAGAAGAGGTGGCAAGAATACACAGAAGAACTGTACAAAAATGATTTTCATGACCCGGATAACCACGATGATGTGATCACTAACCTAGAGCCAGACATTCTGGAATGTGAAGTCAAGTGGGCCTTAGGAAGCCTCACTACGAACAAAGCTAGCAGAGGTGATGGAATTCCAGTTGAGCTATTTCAAATGCTAAAAGATGATGCTGTGAAAGTGCTGCACTCAGTATGTCAGCACATTTGGAAAACTCAGCAGTGGCCACAGGACTGGAAAAGGTCAGTGTTCATTCCAATCCCAAAGAAAGGTAATGCCAAAGAATACTTAAACTACTGCACAATTGCACTCATCTCACACGCTAGTAAAGTAATGCTCAAAATTCTCCAAGTCAGGCTTTAGCAATACGTGAACCATGAACTTCCAGATGTTCAAGCTGGTTTTAGAAAAGGCAGAGGAACCAGAGATCAAATTGCCAACATCCACTGGATCGTCAAAAAGCACAAGAGTTCCAGAAAAACATCTATTTCTGCTTTATTGACTATGCCAAAGCCTTTGACTGTGTGGATCACAACAAACTGTGGAAAATTCTGAAAGAGATGGGAATACCAGACCACCTGACCTGCCTCCTGAGAAGTCTGTATGCAGGTCAGGAAGCAACAGTTCGAATTGGACATGGAACAACAGACTGGTTCCAAACAGGAAAAGGAGTATGTCAAGGCTGTATATTGTCACCCTGCTTATTTAACTTATATGCAGAGTACATGATGAGAAACGCCGAGCTGGAAGAAGCACAAGCTGGAATCAAGATTGCCGGGAGAAATATCAATAACCTCAGATATGCAGATGACACCACCCTTATGGCAGAAAGTAAAGAACTAAAGAGCTTCTTGATGAAAGTGAAAGAGGAGAATGAAAAAGTTGACTTAAAGCTCAACATTCAGAAAACTAAGATTATGGCACCCGGCCCCATCACTTCATGGCAAATAGAGGGGGAAACAGTGGAAACAGCAGCTGACCTTATTTTGGGGGACTCCAGAATCACTGCAGATGGTGACTGTGGCCATGAAATTAAAAGACACTGATCTTTGACAGAAAAGTTATGACCAACCTAGATAGCATATTAAAAAACAGAGCCATTACTTTGCCAACAAAGGTCCATCTAGTCAAGGCTGTGGTTTTTCCAGTAGTCATGTATGGATGTGAGAGTTGGACTGTGAAGAAGGCTGAGCGCCGAAGAATTGATGCTTTTGAACTGTGTTATTGAATAAGACTCTTGAGAGTCCCTTGGACTGCAAGGAGATCCAACCAGTCCATCCTAAAGGAGATAAGTCCTGGGTGTTCATTGGAGGGACTGATGTTGAAGCTGAAACTCAATACTTTGGCCACCTGATGCGAAGAGCTGACTCATTTGAAAAGACCCTGATGCTGGGAAAGATTGAGGGCAGGAGGAGAAGGGGGGCGATACAGAATGAGATGGTTGGATGGCATCACCAACTCAATGGACATGAGTTTGGGTAAACTCTGGGAGTTGGTGATGAACAGGGAGACCTGGCATGCTACGGTTCATGGGGTCACAAAGAGTTGGACACGACTGAGCTACTGAACTGAACTAGTAACTTAAATAAACATGATCTCTCACAGTTTCTGTATATGTCTCACAGTTTCAGAATTCATAAGTGGCTTAATTCCTGGTGGTTCTGGCTCAGTCTTTCATCAGGTTGTTGACAACCTGTTGACCATGGTAGTCATCTGAAAGTTTTAAGTGGTGCTGAAAGAGCCACTTTGCAAGTGGGTCTCATATACTGGCAAGTTGGTGCTGCCTGGTCAGGGGCTTTAGCATTTTTCCACCTAAGTCTCTCTATAAACTCATGATTCCAGAGCAAGCCATCCAAGAAGGCAAGCCAGAACCAGTGATGCCTTATATGACCTAGCCTCAGAGACCACTAACCATCGGTTGCTTCTGCAATATACCACTGGTCTTAAAGGACAGACCTATTCATAGTGAGAGAGAATCATACAAGACAGTGATACACATAGACAAGGATCACTGGGGGCCATTGTGGAGGCTGATTACCATACCTAATAGCTCCACTTTCATGGTCATAATGGCTTAAATCTCATGGCTAAGAACCTGGTTCTGGGATTGGATAGACAAGCACTCTCTTTTTAATTGCACTGTCTACCTACATACTCTTTCTAATCCTCTGTTTCCTCATCTGTTATATGGAAATGGTAGATCCATCTCATAGGTTTGTTATGAGCATTAAATGAGTTAATGACCATATAATAGTCCTTTCTGTCAGATCATGTCATTTTATAACTTAAAGTCTTCCACGGGCTTCCCATAGACTTGGAATTTAACTAGTCTATCAGATCTAGACCTAGCTACTAACTGACTTAGCCACTACTGCTGCCACCACCACCACCACCTAATCTAGCTCTGATCTGGTTTCTTTGTCTCCCTTCCTCACTCCACTCTATCCACTGGCCTCCTTTCTGCTCACCCATGTTAAGTTCTCTCCTATCTCAGAGCCTTTGCACTTGCTGTTACCTCTACGTGGAACATCTTTTCCCTGTATGTTTTCATGGATCATTCATTCACTTCATTGAGGTTCCCTACCTGAATGTTACCTCCCCAGAGACCTTCCTGGCCATTCCTTTCATTCCTTTGTCCTTCTTTATTTTTCTGTTCATAGCACTTATCCCTACTTGACATTTTATTATATATTTGTTTGCCTATTTTGATTTATGTGCTCTCGTTCATTAGTATATGAGTCCATAAATACTATATTTCATTTACTACCTTATCCTTAGTGCTTAGAAGTCTGCCTGGCTTAGAGTACGTGTTTCATAAATATTTGTTTAAAAAGTAAAGAATACATGCAAGTTACTCAGCACATTGCTTGATCCACCACATCATGAGTTCAATAAATCTTAGCTGATGTCAATCTCATCATCATCTACATCCTTCCCATCATCCTTGACCACCTTAATATCTCACGTGTATATGGGACTTTGTGTGTGTGTGCTCAGCCCCTCAGTCATGTCTGATTCTTTGTGACCTCCTAGACTGTAGCCTGCTAGGCTTCTCTGTCCGTGGAATTTTCCAGGCAAGAATACTGGAGCAGGTTGCCATTTCCTGTTCCAGGCGATCTTCCTGACCCAGGTCTCTTGCATCATCGCGTTGGCAGGCAGATTCTTCACCACAGTGCCACCTGGAATATGGTACTTGACTCTTCTCAAATTCTTTTGTCATTTATAGGAAATAGGCAGTAATACTTTAAAGCAAAGCTATAATTGTGAAGCTATAATTGAAATGCTCTGACAAGTAATGCAACTGGGAAGTGCAAGGGGAGGATTTTTCACCTATAAATGACTTTTTTTTTTTTTTCCAAAGGGCCCTACCTGAAAATTGGTCTTTCCCCACCAAATGAGTAGGCTTTCCCCAGGACAGATGAATGTATTATAAACTAGTCATATTAAGCTCATTCAAGATTTGACTTTTAAAGAGCCTTTAATGGTTGAGCAGTGCCCTGGATCTTTCTAGTCCAAATTTGAAGCAGAGGATCAGGTTTTATGACTTTTCAACTTTTGGAATTCTCCTGGAAGTTTAGTCATTTCTTCCACACACTCTACCTCTATCCACACCCCCTGTTCCCTGGCAAGTCAGATCCTCATGCTGGCCTGCTGGCCTGCTGCCCTGTCTGGTGCTTTCTTGTAAATTAGGAGAAGGAAACCTTTCCTCCTGGGAGAGGAAGCCCTGCAGGGGTCTCGACTTGGCAGAGACAGTGGGGTCTTATGTTCTGCAGGACGCAAGGTGAATCTGAGCCTCACTCAGCCTTTGGCTGGAAACCCTGGAGCACAGTGGTGAGCAGTGGGAGTCTTTGCCTCCTTTGTGCTGCCCACAGGCCACCCATGTTTCTGCTGTCCTTCTGGGAGACAACTGTCCTGCTGAATCCTATTAAGTAGAACAAGTCTTGACTGAGAGGCAGTCTAGCACAGTGGGGACTGCATAGCAAGGTGCTTAAGAGTTAGGGTTTGAAACACAGGATTTCTGACCTTGAATCCTATCTCTACCAGTCAGTGACCTGAGACCTTAGGCAAGTTATACAATCTCTCAGTGCTTCAGTCTTGGGCTATTTTGAGGTTTATATGAGTTAATATATGCATACATACTCAAAACACATGATTTATTATATGAGGGGGGCAGAAAACCTAGGAAGTTTGTTCAAACAATGCCTCCTTGTACATTTATGAGCAACTGGGTGAAAATATAGTAACATCTGAGAATGCTTCTCTCATGCCTTCCACTTGCCCTTTCTAGAGTTAGAGACTAGTATTGAGTCATCCAGCAAGCATTTGAACAGTTACTGTGTTCACTGGTGGACAAACACATTTAAAGACACTACCCTCACCTTAAAAGTATATTCCCCAATTTTCAAAAAGTCAATCAAACTAAGAGAACACTAATTACTGTCCTAAAACAAATGTGACCACATTCAGGATGCATGGCATATTCTAGTTCACTAGAATGGACTCATTCTTTAGCGATAGGTTATCTTTCAATTCAAACTTCCTCTTATTGACTGTGTGATCTCAAGTAAGTTACTTAACTTCCATGGGCCTCAGTTTTCCACAAAGCAAAATGAGTGGAGGGGGAGAGTTTCAAGGGTTATTTTAAGGATTGAGACAACATTTAGAATAAAAAGGGTCTGGTATACAGGAGGCAGTTATTCACTGGTAGTTTTTGTCTTTATCAATATTTTCTTTTGTGGGGCTAATTTCTGTTGTGGGGCTTCCCAGCTGGCTCAGTGGTAAAGAATCTACCTGCCCAGCAGGAAACGTGGATTCAATTCCTGATTCTGGAAGAGCCCCTGCAAAAGGAAATGGCAATCCACTCTGCCCAGAAAATTCCATGGACAGAGGCACCTGGAGTGCTGCAGTCCATGGAGTCACAAAAGTCAGACACAACTTAGCAACTAAACAACAAGAACAATTTCTATTGTAAAGATCTGTGGTGGCATCTTAATATCCCACAGATGTAAATCCAGATACATCACAGGCCAGGCCTTTGGGAATCTGGCCTCACCTACCTTTCAACCCACTGCTTTCACCATGAACCTTACAGCCCAAACATGTAGAACTACTTGCAGTCTCCAGAACTTGCTGTGACACACATACTGCCTTTGCTTCCAGCGTCCCCTCTCCCTAGATGACTCTTCTTGTTTCCTTTGCCAGTGAACTATCATTCTTATGTAAAACAGATACATTTAGTTAAAGAATAATAATTAAAAAAACATGTTCTTACAGGTTTAGAAATAGAAGGCCCCTGAAATCTCCACATTTTAAGAAAAAATCAGCATTTGTGATATTTGTATTTTAAAAGCATTGAAGATGAAATCCTTATGTTTATGTACCACCTCTATCATGAAGAAACCAGGGAATTTACTTGTGCCCCTATAAGCCATAAAGGCTCCCAGTCATTCTGCAGGGATGCTGTTAGTAATTAAATAATGAAACACAGTTTGATCAATAGAAAATTATTAAGAAAAAATAATATATTAAATTCAATAAATTCAATTTAATATATTATATTTTTTCTACTATGTTTTGCTTCTTTTGAAAATCTACAGCGCGATTCCTTTGTTAAAATAAATATGGTGGCTCTTGTGGGGATTGGAGGGTGTCTTTTTATGTTTTTTTCTTGACTGGTCATAAAGAGCCACTAGGTGGCAGAGGATGCTTCTTTTTATCACAATGAGAAAGCCTGAAAAATATTTTCAGTTGGAAACAGGTTTTAGAAGACATAAAAAGCTTCACTTCATAGGTTAATATGTTACGCTAGTATCCAATGGCCCTGCAGGTAGCAATTTTGGCCTATTGCCTATATTATAGTAACAATAACAACAACAATAATAATATCAAAACCATAGCTATTTATTGTATGATAACTGTGCACAAGGCATCAGATGAAGAGGTGTCCCGATATTTTGCTGTTTAATTTTCACAGCAGCCAGAGGAAGCAAACACTGTTAATCTGTTTGCAGAAGAAAAATCTGAGTCTTGGAAAGAGAAGAAACAAAATGCCCAAGACACAGATAAGCAGCAGAAACCAGATTCAAACCAGGTCTGATGGATTTTAGCACCTGGGGATTAACAACTTCATTCTACAGACTGTCAGAACTGGGAAGATGTTTAATTTTTTTAGAAGAATTAACCACTCTATGATATCATGGTTTAGATGTTATTATAATATCTATGAGCTTAGTCCTTATAGGCCTTATGAAATAGTTTATTAAGGACTTAACAGATGTATTGGCCCAATCTCTTATCCCTTTCCCCATTTAGTCACCATTTGAACCTAATTCCAAATTATCATGTTTAATCCATTCTCTCAAAACCTTCTCTCCATTGTGCCTGTTTGTCAAGAAAAGATAATTTATGAATGAAAGCCAAATTTTCACCAGTGTTTTATACACTTTTCTCTAGTCAAAAGAAAATTAAGTCCCCTGCTGCTGTGTAATTGACAAGAATAATATTATAATGGTGTCACAGTACATGTGTAGAAAATAAAGTGAAATCAAATGTCATTAAAAAATTAGTTTTTGCAATCCAAAGTGCTCATCTTCAGAAAATGATGCCATTATTTAAAGCCTCAAAGTAGCAGAAGACATCCATCCTAACAAAGAAGCATTTTTCCTTATTTCAAAAAAACAAACAAAAAAAAACTTAAAAACAGCCTGAAAGATATAATGGGAAAAGTGAGAGATTATGGAGGCAATACCGGTTAATGTTAAGCTTTGTGGCAGCGTGTGACTTTTATATATATCTGAAATGGGGCAGTGATCATGTGGAAATATCACAGGGCTCCATGATTCATAGAAAATCTCACAGGGCTGGACCTCCTAACTGATAAAGTTTTCCTAAGTATCTTTTTACTTGTGTTTCCTTTCTATATTCTGTTGTTCAGTTGCTAAGTCTTGTCTGACTCTTTGCAACCTCATGGACTGCAGTATGCCAGGCTTCCCTGTCCTTCACTATCAGAAAATGATGCCATTTTGCTCAAACTCAAACTCATGTCCATTGAGTCGGTGATGCCATCCAACCATCTCATGCTCTGTCGTCCCCTTCTTCTCCTGCCTTCAGTCTTTCCCAGCATCAGGGTCTTTTTAAATGAGTCAGTTCTTCACATCAGATGGCCAAAGTATTGGAGATTCAGCTTCATCCTCAGTCCAACCAATGAATATTCAGTCTTGATTTCCTTTTAGGATTGATTGGTTTGATCTCCTTGCATTCCAAGGGACTCTCAAGAATCTTATGAGTTAGATGGTATATTCGGCCCTGGAAAGGAGTGTGAATGAACTCATCGCAGCAACTTCTGTGTGGAAATTTCACCAGTTAAATGTTGGATTCTATTTATCTGTTCATTATTTAAAAAGAGATTACTGCCTATATTTTTATGTTTTTCATGATTTTTATATGTATTATTATGCAATGCAATCATAAAAGTCAGATGTTTTGTATTTTTATCTTTACTTTTTTCCAATTCACTGGGCCTTTGTAATACTTTTTGTTTTCCTACTAAAAATAGCTATTGGTTAGCTAAGTGTCATGGGTCATCACTCCACTGAAAACAGTAATGTGGCTTTAACAAAAAGGGGGCAGCCTTGCCAAAGGCATCAAGAATAAAAAATTTCATACTGTATAAAACTACTTCCCCTTCCCCATTGCAGTAGAGTAAATAAGGCTAACTACTATGACAGTCAAATTTCAAAATGTCAATGGCTTAACACAATAAAAGTTTATTTTTGCTCTCTTTTAAAACCTAATGAGGGCATTCTGGATTGGAAGATGGCCTTCAGTGTGGTCATCCAGAGTCTGCTTCCCCCATGTGGCTATGACTCACTAGGATCTGATTTCTCTGTTCACGTAGAAATGTGTATAGATGATCACATAGAAAGTTTGCAGGTCAGGCCTAGAAATGGTCAGCATGGTTTTGCCCTCTTTCAGCCATAGCTCAGTCATGTGCAAGGGAGATGGGGAACTGTGGCTTAGCCATGTGACCAGGAGGTAAAGGAAAACGTTTTATTGATCATGAAACAGTCCTTGCCTGGCTAGTGAATTCTGTTACTGAGACGTCTAAAATGTTATGTGGCTCTGTAAGGCTTTAGAGCAGACACTGGCTGTGGATGGGCATGAAAGAGGAAAAATGGATATATAGTAGCTGAAGCAGGGGCTAAGGTTTACCTGAGTCCACTGATGGCACTGCCTAGATACCGCAATGAGAGCTCTTCTGCCATCTTTACAACTCTCCTTTGAGTTCACTTTCCATTGCCTTTAGCATGACCTGGCCTCCACCTCTGGCAGCCAGAGAACTCATGATCAATCAATGTGGCCAATATTCATTAGTAGAATGAAAACTGACAACCTGAATAAGAAAATTAATGAGGCTATAGGCTCATTAAGCAACTGTATTAGTGAATAGTTTAGTGATATTTGAAATAGATTACAACATTGTTTTTTATCCTTATACTATGAAGGACACATGCCTAGTGCTGATTTTGATAATTGTGTTGTTTGGTTATTGAAAATCACATTCAAGTGTATTGATCACCTTTTTCATCTTTGAAGCTGACTGAATGTAAATTTGATTTGATGGCTTCAAACTTGAATATGTTGTAAAAGGGCCTTAACCCCTTTTATGGAGATTAAGAGAAACCTCTTTCAGTTAACTTGTTTTATTATTGTTACCATGGAAACCACAAGAGGCACAATCTTCATAAATTCATAATGCAAATGAATTATCCTTCAAGCAATGAATGTTGTTATGTAGGTATTCACTTCAAATAATTTTTGAAGTGATTATATTTTTGTCAAAAAATGAATATGGATTTTTTTACTTGCTTAAGTTTCATAAATATGCAGCCTAGGATCATAGGTTATAAATATAAAATTAATTCACTGAGATATTCACTTTATGAGTCTAAAGTTATTAATTAGTTCATCACAAAATGTCATAGCAAAAAAACAGTTTAATAATGTAAATTGTTTTTATGAGCTACAAATCATTAAAATTTGCAGTTATAATGAAAAGAAAATCTTATACATAATATCAAGCTTAATATTAGAGCTCTATTCTAAAGTATTTGATTTATTCTATAAGATATATATTATTCTGTTCTAAATTTTGAAATAATTATAATTTCAAAATATATACACAAAATGAGAATCATCAAAAGTCATGAATGAAAGTAATTTACTGTTGTCAGTTTACTGTTGGTAGTAGTGATGATCATCTATGTTTACTTAATTCTCATAACAAACTCTTTGTTTGAATGGTAACATTTCCTCACTCACCCCTAAATATTGTGTCTTTCTCATTGAGAATTATGACCTCAGAAATCTCTGTGGATTCTGGAGAAAATGTGGCTTTAGCCCAAAACAGTGTTATAATTCAATAAATTCGTTCATCTTAGCCAGAAATGACATCTCATGTTTATGTTAATTTAAAAAGAAAAATAAGTTTACTTTGCTACTCTCCTCAAAGAATATTCAACAATATTCTGCATCATAGCTTGGGTTCAGATGCAGCCTGCTCCTGGGGGCAGAGGAAAGAAGCAGTCCTTTTTAGCTACTTGGGGATTCCCTCTCACCAACCTTCTAATCATGCAGGCTGGAGAGTCATCCAACCCTTCTTAAAACTGCCCTCCCCACTACAGAGCTACAAAATAATTTTTCCCACAACCAGTAATTAGCATGCACATAGAGATGATTTGGGGCCACTGGGGGCTGTTTTGTCATATTTTCCCCATCAGAGAAGCAGAAAAGCATTGGAGCCAGTTTGTTACCTCTCAGCTCAGTCATTCACAAATTATGGAAACTTGGACAAATCGCTAAACTTCTCTCCGCCTCATTTTCCTATTAACGTAAAGCAGGGATAATAAAAATACTTCTTTCATAAGCAAGGGTGTGAAAAAGCCAACTGTTACATTTCCAGAAATTTTGCAAGTCATTGTTAAAGACAGCCTATATTAAAATTTTTTATATAATTTAATAAATAACATTAAACCAATGGTAGCAAATACTCAAAACTTATTTTTAATTATTTTACTAAGTTTTACATTTATTTATATTTCTGAGATTATTTACAGTTATTTAATCTATATGGAGCAAATAGCACATAAGGGTGGGCTACTGTGAACTTCCAGATGTTCAAGCTGGGTTTAGAAAAGGCAGAGGAACCAGAGATCAAATTGCCAACATTCGCTGGATCATGGAAAAAGCAAGAGAGTTCCAGAAAAACATCTATTTCTGCTTTATTGACTCTGCCAAAGCCTTTGACTGTGTGGATCACAATAAACTGTGGAAAATTCTGAAAGAGATGGGAATACCAGACCACCTGACCTGCCTCTTGAGAAACCTGTATGCAGGTCAGGAAGCAACAGTTCGAACTGGACATGGAACAACAGACTGGTTCCAAATAGGAAAAGGAGTACGTCAAGGCTATATATTGTCACACTGCTTATTTAACATATATGCAGAATACATCATGAGAAACGCTAGGCTGGAAGAAGCACAAGCTGGAATCAAGATTGCTTGGAGAAATATCAATAACCTCAGATATGCAGATGACACCACCCTCATGGCAGAAAGTGAAGAGGAACTCAAAAGCCTCTTGATGAAAGTGAAAGAGAGTGAAAAAGTTGACTTAAAGCTCAACATTCAGAAAACGAAGTTCATGGCATTTGGTCCCATCACTTCATGGGAAATAGATGAGGAAACAGTGGAAACAGTGTCAGACTTTATTTTTGGGGGCTCCAAAATCACTGCAGATGGTGATTGCAGCCATGAAATTAAAAGATGCTCACTTCTTGGAAGGAAAGTTATGACCAACCTAGATAGCATATTGAAAAGCAGAGACATTACTTTGCCAACAAAGGTCTGTCTAGTCAAGGCTATGGTTTTTCCAGTGGTCATGTTTGGATGTGAAAGTTGGACTGTGAAGAAAGCTGAGCACCAAAGAATTGATGCTTTTGAACTGTGGTGTTGGAGAAGACTCTTGAGAGTCCCTTGGACTGTAAGGAGATTTAACCAGTCCATCCTAAAGGAGATCAGTCCTGGGTGTTCATTGGAAGGACTGATGCTGAGGCTGAAACTCCAGTACTTTGGCCACCTGATGTGAAGAGTTGACTCATTGGAAAAGACTCTGATGCTGGGAGGGATTGGAGGCAGGAGGAGAAGGGGATGACAGAGGATGAGATGGCTGGATGGCATCACCGACTCAATGGACATGAGTTTGGGTAAACTCTGGGAGCTGGTGATGGACAGGGAGGCCTGGCATGCTGCAATTCATGGGGTCACAAAGAGTCAGACACGACTGAACAACTGAACTGACCTGTGAATTTCTGACCAAGTCCCATATTCAGTAATATCAGATTGGTAGCTTGAAATTGGCTATGGTGGAGTGTATGTACATGTGGAAATAGGCAAACAGTACAACTCAGGCCTTTTTTTCTTGAGTGTTGGGTGTTAAACATTAATTAGTACACCGGTACATCACCAGTTCATATTGTTTTTACGATTTGTCATCCTAAAGAATAAGTTCAATTTATAATATATTATATATTTATGTAAGTGTGTTAAATATGTGTGTACCTATTTAAAACCAAAATAGCATAGTTGGCACTGTAAGTTCTCAAAATGTGTTAGCCATTAGTATTTCTGAGGTGTGTTTATTTCATTTTTCACATTTATATTCTTTCCTCCCTTTCTCCTTGAGTTCTATTTCTTTTTCTCCTCCCTCTTTCCCTTCTCCTACTCCCAAACCCAAAGTAGGGTTTATGGGGAGATATGACAATAATACCAGACCACCTGACCTGCCTCTTGAGAAACCTGTATGCAGGTCAGGAAGCAACAGTTCGAACTGGACATGGAACAACAGACTGGTTCCAAATAGGAAAAGGAGTACGTCAAGGCTGTATATTGTCACACTGCTTATTTAACTTATATGCAGAGTACATCATGAGAAACACTGGGCTGGAAGAAGCACAAGCTGGAATCAAGATTGTTGGGAGAAATATCAATAACCTCAGATATGCAGATGATACCACCCTTATGGCAGAAAGTGAAGAGGAACTCAAAAGCCTCTTGATGAAAGTGAAAGAGGAGAGTGAAAAAGTTGGCTTAAAGCTCAACATTCAGAAAACTAAGATCATGGCATCTGGTCCCATCACTTCATGGGAAATAGATGGGGAAACAGTGGAAACAATGTAAGACTTTATTTTTTGGGGTTCCAAAATCACTTCAGATGGTGATTGCAGCCATGAAATTAAAAGAAGCTTACTCCTTGGAAGGAAAGTTATGACCAACCTAGATAGCATATTCAAAAGCAGAGACATTACTTTGCCAACAAAGGTCCGTCTAGTCAAGGCTATGGTTTTTCCAGTGGTCATGTGTGGATGTGAGAGTTGAACTGTGAAGAAAGCTGAGCTCTGAAGAATTGATGTTTTTGAACTGTGGTGTTGGAGAAGACTCTTGAGAGTCCCTTGGACTGCAAGGAGATCCAACCAGTCCATTCTGAAGGAGATCAGCCCTGGGACTTCTTTTTGGAAGGAATGATGCTAAAGCTGAAACTCCAGTAGTTTGGCCACCTCATTCGAAGAGTTGACTCATTTGGAAAAGACTCTGATGCTGGGAGGGATTGGGGGCGGGAGGAGAAGGGGACGACAGAGGATGAGATGACTGGATGGCATCACCCACTCGATGGACTTGAGTTTGAGTGAACTCCAGGAGTTGGTGATGGACAGGGAGGCCTGGCGTGCTGCGGTTCATGGGGTCACAAAGAGTCAGACACAACTGAGCGACTGAACTGAACTGAATGACAATAACTGGAAACCATTCTAGCTTCTTTTTCTTTTCCTTTCATCTCTATTGACTTGACTTTAGGCCTTACCCCCACGACGTCACTGACTAGATACATCTGACTTAATACTGGTTCCCCAGAACCCCATATATTTGCAGTCTTCCTTATGTTCACTTTGACTCTCTCATGACCCATTTGGTTCTAGAAAGTCAAAGCTACAGCTACAGACTGCTGCTCTTCAACACTGTTGCCCTTCTCAGACCACTCCTACGATCCACTACAAGGATTTAGAACATTTTTTAGAGAATATATTTGATTAAGTGAGCTCAAGCAGCTGTAAACAGCAGTAGACTATTCTGTGAAGAAGTATGCAGATAATAATGTTACTAAGATTTTAATTTGTCCCCAGTTCTGGAAGCTTCGTTTTTGCCCTTTGTCCTCTATTTTATATGCCTAGTCAAGAGCTTTCCTATGTAGTGATTGTTGTCAAATGGGCTCTGGTTTAGAGAACCAGATATTCATCCTGTTTGTCAATTTAATGACCTGCTTTGGTTCATTTTACAATTAGATATCCCTCTGCCTCATGGCCTAATTCTGTTTTCATTAATTTGCCTTTTAGTGACGAACTTTGAGATTTAGTTTTACCATGTCTTGGCTGCATTCTATTTTAAAGTATAGGTTACCATTTTGCCCTAATGCAAACTACCAGTAACACCTGAATTTTGAGTTGCAGTTGAACATGTAAAAATACTAATTTGCTACACCAATGAAATAATTACTGCCTATGATTATACTTTTGGAAAACAGAGTCAGTTATAGAGTCTGAATTTTAGAGAACCATCCAAGGGATTACTTTTTCCTCCAAGGGATTTTTATGCCTGACTTTTGCCACAACCCACAGTGATCTTTCTAGTACTCCTCATGATCAAAATAATTTAAGGTTCTATGACTGGCTCTTTTTTCTATGCCACTGGGAATACTTTATCTAAATATGTACAGTTGTATCTTCAAATAATTGCAGATTAAAAATGAAACTCTAAAGTAAGACCTTTAATGACTAGTCCCTTAAAAGTTATTTTTTTTCCCCAAAAAATCAATTAAACACTTTATCTCAGGATTTTGCTGCCCATATCATCTTAAATAGGCCATGGACTGGCATTAATCCACCATCTGGGGCAATTTAGTAGTTGCTTTTTAGGTTAAAGGTGGCCTTCGGCAGCGTAAGTTAATTGTCTAACCCTCCTCTGATATTGTCCCAGCTGCAGAGCAGATGGTGCAGTGAGCAGAGGGTAGCTGTTGGGGACCCACTCCATGGTTTCATCTGCTTACAGGCCACAACACAAACTCTCTGAAGCTTTCAGAATCAGAAACAAATGAAAACCTACTGGGGGCTCAAGCACATGCTCTTCCAGCTCTGCCTCCCCAAACCAACAGAGATCTGAAATATAAACTATCTTTTTGTGTAATAAAAGATAATGGAATGACTTCTACAAGTGTTGAAAAAAGTTTTCTTCAAGTTTAGGGAGAAAGCCTGGGTGAGAAGTCCCCTAAAGAACAGGTGTTCCGATGTGTTTGAATAGTGGGCCATCTGTTAGGCTATAGGAACCTGCTGGGTGTAACTGGAAGCCTGACACATCAGGGTGTCATTGATGAATACCTCACATAAAATACATTAACACCATGCTTGTAGGGAATGGTACCCAGTGTGGTATGAAGCTGAAATTAAAATCGAAGATCTGTAACTTGTTTGTTCTGCTTGGTGTAGTCTAATGTGAGATTTAAGTATATTATATTTGGGAGTACAATAAGCTTTTCATTCACTTACTTAGTAAAACTATAAAACCTGCTACTTCTTTTATACCAATAAGATCCAATGGAATGAACCTTTCAAAATGTAAAATATCTTCTCTACAAAATATAATGCAGTCAGACAATATTCTACTCAAAATCACATCTCCCAAAGATCAGATTATCTCATTAGTAAAAGATTCTTCCATCCTAATCCAGAATTTTTTAAGAGTATTATTACCAGAGCTTAATATTCTTTCATGAATGTAGTATATATATAAAGTGTATTACTTTGTCTTGACTTCCTTTGAATGACATTTCTGTTTCATAGAAGTTCTTGTTCATATTTTTGAAAGGAGTAGGTGTAGAACCACTTGCAGCCTTTATATAGCTTTTGAAGTATGTTGTGTGTTATCTGAGTGATCTGTCTGCTACTCTTATGTCTTTCAAACAGGCTGGAAAAGTACTAGTAGCTCTCTCCATCTTGAAATACAGGTGACAGAAACTGAAGGAAACACCTTACAAATATCAGAGAAAATCTTATAATTGGATTATAATTTTTCTTTCTGAAGGGAAAATACCATTTAGACATAGGAAATAGGCTGGGAAATATAAATTGAGCTTAGGAGCAACTGGATCTGTAATACATTGACAGCTTTTGGTAATCCTCAGTGTGATTAGAAAATTTCTTCATGATAGAAGTCTTCCATGAAAACAGAGCACAGTTTTCTGTGTTTTCCATTGTCAGATCTCTCCAGTTGTCATAGGAATTACACAGATAAATTGTAGTAATGTGCTCATAGTCCTGGACCCCAGAAGCATCATTAGTTACATTGTTGGTTTGCGAACATCTATTGCAAGTTCCATCTCAAAATTCAAGTCATAGTCTGGAGCTCTTCTCCCCCTAGCAAAGGGCTTAGAAACTGGGATTAGACCCCTGGGGTTCTGGCAAACTGAGAAGAGTATTTTGTCCATCTATTTAAATGCTTTGTGGGCTCCAATCTGATTAGTATGGGCCTCAAGACACAGTTGGGCTTCCCTCATAGATCAGTCAGTAAAGAATCTGCCTGCAATGCAGGAGACCTGGGTTCAATTCCTGGGTCAGGAAGATCCTCTCCAGTGCTCTTGCCTGGAAAATCCCATGGACAGAGGAGCCTGGCGGGCTACAGTCCATAGGGTTGCAAGAGTTGGACACAACTTAGTGAGTAAACCACCACTGCTACAAGACACAGTTGGTCTGGGCCTTCAGGGAACAGCAGCTGAGATGTAGAGAGAGAAGGAAAAGGAGGAGGCAGGTAGCATGGGCCAAGCAGCCACCATCCATGGCAAGAGTCCATCCTGATCCCACACAGGAGGGAAGGGCAGTTCTTACTGGCCAGGTATATAGAATGGATGTTGGCACATTAGCCACTCCCTGCATAAATTAAAACCCGAACTCCCAAACTCAAGACCTGCTCATCTTTATAAAGTGCAACAGTCTGCCAGTGCATCAGTGGGCTTCCTCTTGTGGCATCAGCCTATGATGACAATCAGCGTTGAAGATAATTATCATTCCATAAGAAGTAAAATAACATTTTAAGGGTTTGTTAGCTACTCCTTTGTTAAGTAATGTGATTCTGCAGACTTCTGGTTCACCCTGATGAAATGCAAGGATTATGAAAATTAGATAAACTAAAATTACTTCCAACAACAACAAAAAAATTAAGCTTAAGATGTTGCATGAATCTAACTAAGAACAGAAATCTGAGCTGTGTTCAAAGGAGGTATCTTTTACAAAAAGCAGGGGCAGATACAAAAATAGAAATGTTAGCAGTGGCTTACAGCCTATTTTATATCATTTGGATTCAGAACAAATGGTACCACAATATCTATGGGTAGAAAAGATCATACCCTGCTTGAAAGGAGAATGGGAAAAAGTGATTTATGAGGTGCTTTTGAAGAAAACATGGCTTCTGGAAAACAAATGAGAGACAATCAATGAAACAGCTGAAAATGGTGACTATTAAAATTCAGGAACCAGACCAATTCAAATGAAACATTAGCAAAAGATGAATAGGTAAGATACCTTAAAGTCCTCGATACTCATCTCAGGCTCTTTGTATTCAGATGACCATAACTAATTAAATCTCTACCCTTTTATTTTCCCAACATACATAAATTCCACCAATGACCTAAACTTAAAGTTATATTGTCTTTGTATGTTTTCAATATATTTAAGAAAAACAATTTTAAAAATTCACTCACTCAAAGGAGGTCTCTGAGCCACCTGGAACTTTCAAGTTTGCAAACATGTAAATTGAGTCGTGTAAATTGATTCAAGGACATGGTAATTTTTTTTAATCTGGAATTTGGATTCTGAGATCAAAGAGATACCATCCCTTGGCACTCAGTTCTGGGGCAGCACAGAGTTCTGTCTCTGATCTTGCATCAGCAGTTTAGCAGGAAATGCAGAGCCTATCCCTGTTTTTTGAGTTAGGGCGCTGGATACACCGTTCCTGGACAGAGTGGACATGTAATCCTTCATCATCACTTCACTCATCTTCCCTTGTCTCAGCCTTCTCCTCTGCTACCACCAGCCCATGTAGCCACTGGTGTAGCATATGTTAACTTGATTAAAAAACAGCAAAGAATAAGAAGGAACTAGCTCCAGCAGAGAATGGAACAAAGCTGCTTTTGCCATAGGATCTGGCCCTGCTTTTGAGCTGCCTTTGGCAAAGCTCCTTCTGAGGGAGACTGGCTGGACCAAGGCAGCAGGTGACTCTGGGCCTCCCAGCCCTCTGTCATGTGTGCTGGATGCCTGGAGGTTTTCATCCCAGGAGAGATGCACATTTTTCCCTCCATGGCTTTAAGAAGTCTTCACTTTTCCATATTTCCACTGAAAGGGGACTGCTGAGGTCAAATGCCATTGAAACTAGGGAACACATACAGGTAGCTATAAGCTGACCACCCAGAGGCTTGGCAGGCCCATGAAGCCAGCCTTTCTGGTATTTTTTTTTAAAGGAGTACTGTATTCAAAATTGTTTAGCCAAGAAAAATAAGTACTATTTTTTCTCATTATGGAAAAAAGCACCAGACTTCAAGTGTGATAAATGCATGGACTTATTTTTCTTAAATGACATTATTTTTTTTAAATGACACAGGAAATCTATCCAGATTAAACTTAGTTTTCACTGATACTTCTTTCTGTTTGGAATTTTCATAGAGAAGTGACATTTATTTTGTATTTTATAAATGCATTTCATTAAAATTTTCAAAAGTTTCTAATACAAATGGCACCATTTTCTATAAATACAACAAATAAAATAATATCTCTATACTTAAGTATTACAAAATACCAATAGTGACAGACAGCAGTTAAATTTATCAAAAGAAATATAAGTATGGTAATCATCCTTTAGTAAGATACCATTTAAGATATTGTATCTTTAGTAAAATATAATATTTACATATTGTTTTAATCCAAGTACACAGGGGACTCAAAGGTTGAATTTTCAAGAACAAAAATAGAGGTAACAAAATAGTAATAACACAAAGATTAAATAAGATTTTACATGTCAAAATTGAGTGCAGTTATTTAGGAATTCTGTTTCCCAGGTGGCTTAGTGGTAAAGAATCCACCTGCCAATGCAGGAGTTTGATCCATGGGTCGGGAAGATCCCCTGGAGAAGGAAATGGTAACCCGTTCCAGTATTCTTGCCTGGGAAATCCCAGGGACAGAGGAGCCTGGTGGACCATATATAGTCCATGGGGTTGCAAAGAGTTGGACACAACTGAGCAAACACACACACATATTTAGGAATTCCAGTCTCCCTGGTCACAAAAGCCAAAAATCAAACTTTCTATTACACTAATGTTTGAACCTATAATTTTTTTTCTTGAAATGTAAGGAGAGAAATCTCATATAAATTGTTTTGTAGAGCCTCAAACCAACAGTTCACTGATGACAACTATCAATAATATTGGTATACCTTAACATTCAATGTCTTTTGGGAAGAGAAGGAAAATTGTATAATAGCTTATTGTTCCACTTCATGTCACAAAATTAGAATACTTTATTAAGGTTATGTGCGTAAAAGAGCTCTAACTTAGTTCATGGGAAGAAAGGAGCCTGTTTTATGGTCAGTGGACTGCGTTGCGTGCTTTTCAAAGTTGAGCTCCATGAGTTATGATCAGTGAAAATACTCTGTGCATTTGTGTTCACAGAGCCTGTGGAAGTCTATCAGCCATTTGAAATGTTGTGTTGAAAGACTTCATTAAGCTCACCCACAGTTCACCTCACCAGGAGTAATTAATAAGTTCTACATTCACCCACCATTTTTGCTGGGTCTTTCTTTTAGTAAATTTTGGAATTTATTTAGAGCAATGTTCCCTCTGGAAATAATACATGATAAATAGGCAGAAGTGATTAGCTCCAGGCAAGTATGGGGATTACGGATAGGAAACCTTGGAGATGTAAAACCTTCTATGCGGTCTAAACTCCAGGAGGCACAGCTGCCTCCACCATCTTTATTTCCTTCTGTCTCTTCCCTCAGGTTCTGCCTTGCTCCCATCAAGAAAGTCCTACTTTGCCTCCTGTATCATACAAATGGGTAAGAAAAGTCCAAATTTCAAGTTCAATCAAAAAACTATCAAATGGTTGTGAATGTGGGTCCCACATGCTGTCCTACAGCCATGTTTTACCAAAGTAATTCTTGAAAGAAGCTAAAGAGGGATTTGATAATTACTGGAAAAATTCAAGCTAGACATGGAAAGAATTTCATGGAGGCAGGATTGATTATACACTGGATCTGGATGTTGAACAAGGTCATGAGATAGCTACCTAATAAGATTTTTTCTTAATATGACTTTTATTTAAAATATTGCAGTCTGCTTTATGACACAGTAGCAATTTGACTAAGGCAGAATGTTGGATAATGGATTATCAGTTCAAAATGTTTTCTACAGTGCCTATGATTATGTAAGAAATATCTCTGATTTGTCTTTTTCAAAAAACCAGTAAAACATGAATGTGTTCATAAGAAACATTGTAAGCATAAAGCATTTGGACCCCAAAATACCTACATTTTTTAGCCCACTGACTACTGGAATATCCAGAACAATGGATTTCTCAGGTGAAACAATGGATGTTTCCAAGCATAATAGATTCAAGGAGGGGGGAAAAAAATCCCCCCTTTCCCACAGGCAAGAACATCTTGCATTCCTCAGAATTAAATATATACCAATCTACTTTCTATCCATCTAGTCCATTCATTTGCCAAAGGATTATTTCCTAATACACCATAAAGTATGAAGTGAATGGATGAATAATGAAGATAACTAATAATTATAACTCATGATATCTACATTTGAAATGATAAAAGTCACAGGTTTAAAATCCCCTGAGATAAATATTTTTTCTTTCTACTCTGTGTTCTAACATAGAGAAAGTTGGCATTTTGGAGTTAAGCTGCTACTTGAATCATGACTGGTGGCATTTTTGAAAAGGAAATGCCAAACCATTTTAAGATTTCAACAACAGAAGAATTGAGGGAGAATCAGAACTAAAACTGGGGCAGAAAGAAATCCCTGCTACTTAGACATTGACGCTTTCATTCATCTTCTAATTCAGTCAAAAATGCATTCAATTATACACTGCCTAAGATTTGGACTGTGAAGAAAGCTGAGCACCGAAGAATTGATGCTTTTGAACTGTGGTGTTGGAAAAGACTCTTGAGAGTCCCTTGGACTGCAAGGAGATCCAACCAGTCCATTCTAAAGGAGATCAGTCCTGGGTGTTCTTTGGTTGGAATGATGCTAAAGCTGAAACTCCAGTACTTTGGCCACCTCATGGGAAGAGCTGACTCATTGGAAAAAACGCTGATGCTGGGAAAGATTGAGGGCAGGAGGAGAAGGAGACAACAGAGGATGAGATGGTTGGATGGCATCACCGACTCTATGGACATGAGTCTGAGTGAACTCCAGGAGTTGGTGATGGACAGGGAGGCCTGGCATGCTGCGATTCATGGGGTCGCAAAGAGTCGGACATGACTGAGCGACTGAACTGAACTGAACTGAATTACCACTGCTCTGGGATTGATTCCTGAGTCCCTCCTACTCTTTTCTGCACACAGCCATCCATATAATACTAATTTTATTCCTGATAGCTTTCCAATTAGTTATATTCTGTGCCATAAAAGGAATATAAGGTTAGCACTGTTCCCAAGGGGTTATCTGGTTCTAGTCTGTTACCTTCAGTTCAGTTCAGTCACTCAGTCGTGTCCGACTCTTTGCGACCCCATGAACCGCAGCACTCCAGGCCTCCCTGCCCATCACCAACACACAGAGTCCACCCAAACCCATGTCCATTGAGTCGATGATGCCATCCAACCATCTCATCCTCTGTTGTTCCCTTCTCCTGCCCTCAATCTTTCCCAGCATCAGTGTCTTTTCCAATGAGTCAGCTCTTCCCATGAGGTGGCCAAAGTACTGGAGTTTCAGCTTCAACATTAGTCCTTCCAATGAACACCTGGGACTGATCTCCTTTAGGATGGACTGGTTGGACATCCTTGCAGTCCAAGGGACTCTCAAGAGTCTTCTCCAACACCACAGTTCAAAAGCATCAATTCTTCGGTGCTCAGCTTTCTTTATAGTCCAACTCTCACATCCATACATGACCACAGGAAAAACCATAGCCTTGACTAGACGAACCTTTGTTGGCAAAGTAATGTCTGTGCTTTTTAATATGTCTAGGTTGGTCATAACTTTCCTTCCAAGGAGTAAGTGTCTTTTAATTTCATGGCTGCAGTCACCATCTGCAGTGATTTTGGAGCCCAGAAAAATAAAGTCAGCCACTGTTTCCACTGTTTCCCCATCTATTTCCCATAAAGTGATGGGACCAGATGCCATGATCTTAGTTTTCTGAATGTTGAGCTTTAAGCCAACTTTTTCACTCTCCTCTTTCACTTACGTCAAGAGGCTCTTTAGTTCTTCTTCACTTTCTGCCATAAGTGTGGTGTCATCTGCACTATCTGAGGTTATTGATATTTCTTCCGGCAGTCTTGATTCCAGCTTGTGCTTCTTCCAGCCCAGCGTTTCTCATGATGTACTCTGCGTATAAGTTACCTTCAGGTAAGGAAATAATGAGATGAGAGGGTTGGATGCCATCACCGACTCAATGGACATGAGTTTGAGCAAACTCTGGGAGATAGTAGATGACAGGGAATCCTGGCATGCTGCAGTCCATGGGCTCAGGCTCAACTTAACGACCTAACAACAAAGAGTCAGGCACAACTTAGCAACTGAACAACAAGTAAATAATGAAAGCACCCATCTAAATATATCTTGATCTTCTCCATGTTAACAAGCTTTACACTTGGAGAACCATATCAAGTTTGTTCCAGGATAGAATCTGATGTTTAAAAGTGCCCTACCACAGCATGTTATATTCTAGTATAATCAGCTTTGGCAGCTTCTAGTTCATTCCTTCCTCAAGCTGAGGCATTTGGTATGTTTTCAGATTCATCAATTCATTCACCATCTTATTTAATCAAGACTTTCAAGTGTATCCTGTAATTCAACAGGAAGCTTATAAACTAGTGTTTCTCAAAGTATCTGTGGTAAATGATGATTTTTTAAAAATTTCCCCACTGTCACAGGCCAACTTTTTGCTGAAGTACAATGAAAATGAATTACTAGAAAATGATACTGCTGCTGCTAAGTCGCTTCAGTCATGTCTGACTCTGTGCAACCCCTTAGACGGCAGCCCACCAGGCTCCCTGTCCCTGGGATTCTCCAGGCAAGAACACTGGAGTGGGTTGCCATTTCCTTCTCCAATGCATGAAAGTGAAAAGTCAAACTGAAGTCACTCAGTCGTGTCCAACTCTTAGCGACCCCATGGACTACAGCCTACCAGGCTCCTCCATCCATGGGATTTTCCAGGCAAGAGTACTGGAGTGGGATGCCATTGCCTTCTCCTGGATATCAGCAAAATTAAGTTGCTATTAAAAAAAATCTAAGGCTTGGGTCAATTTCTGTACTTGTCACAAATCAGTCTCAGTACATAGCCCATGCCTACCTTGCACAGCACTGTTCTCAAATAATTCTTGTTACCCTACCTCAGAGTTTTTCCCTGTGTGTGCATCACTGTCCTTCTAAGAACAGAGAGATGGGAACGTACCACCTGGGTGCACTCAATAGAAAGTTGTGCTTTCTGTAGACATTTTTTAAACAATCATAAAACTGAATAAAAATCAGTCTACTTTTTGTTATCATCATTCACCACTCATTGACAACTCTAAACAATGTCAAAAAATCTTCTCCCTGAAAAAAATACTCCTCTCCCCTCAAGAAATCTTTTCCACACACACAGATCGCACTGTTTGCACTGTAGTCGATTTTGTTGCTGTGCCCTACATGGTTTCTAGTGTCTCCACACTGTGTACGATCAAATAGGACACACTATTAAGAGTCTGACCAATTCAGAAAGTAATCATGATGAGATGCGTATCAGATAGAGAAGCTAGTCAATTTAATGTCCCAGAGGTTGACAGTGGGGACATTGGTTCGGGTAATGAGATAGTATTACCTTGTTGTTTTACCTTGTTGTTCATTATTTTTTTTCTTTGTGTAAATCCCTCTCTAGACTCACCCATGAGAGGAACAAGGCCAGAGGACAGGATGGTTAGCAGGGGAGAACTGGAGAATTCCAGTACCCTCAACTATTAAGTTTCTAAATTAGGCCCAAAAAGTGATAAAGATATCAAGATAAAAATGGAAAAATATAGATGTATTGTTGTATGCCAGTGTATGAGACATATGAATTCTCTTTATTGCAACAGATACTATACAGAACTCCCTGAATGCATGTCAAAATATTCACATTAACAAATTACCAGGTAATCACAAAGGCCATGTGCAGTAGATGAGAATTGCCTTGAGTAACAGGTTTTTAATTTCTGTCTACCACTTAACAACATCATAATTGTACTCTTAATTTTATTATTCCATGTAATCCTGGAAATGCTTCAGTTTCAAAAGACAAAGACAGAGGGAAAGTTTCTCAAATGAAGCACTTCTTGTAATAATTGTTGTCACCATAAATGATGAAATCATGCCTATATCTCCTTGGCCTTAAGAGCTGGAAATGAACATTGAACTGCAATTATTGCTGCTAGGTCAGTCATGGAATAAAAGCAAGAGCAAATTTTGAAGTGAGTTAAGACTAGGTCACCAAATAAAATACAGGCTGTCCAGTTACATTTGCGTTTCAGATAAGCAGTGGATACTTTCAGCACAAGTATGTCCCAGATATTAAATGGGATATGTACTTATACTAAAAACTTATTTGCTGTTTATCTGATATTTAAATTTAACAGCATGTTCTGTATGTTTATCTGCTATATCTAGCAACCCAAGATGAGAAGAGAAGCCCCCAAATTTGAATCTCTTTGTTTTTCTAAAGCTGTGGAATAATCTCAACAGTTTTACTCAATAAAGAGAATATAACCCAGATAAAACAACTGGCACTTAGCTGGGAGTTCTTCCAGGTGTTTACCAGGATTGAAATTAACTGGAAAAAATTAAAGAAACAGATTTGGGGACTATCCCAACCCTCAAAGAGATAGAAAGATTGAAAGAGGGAGGAACTAAGGCAGAGGGAAATACAAAAAAAGAAAAGAGAACAAGAAAGGAAGAGAACAGAAGAGGAGGGAAAGAAACTACTAGGAGAATGAAGATGGGGCCACAGAGGAGAGGACAGCACCATTTACATGGAGAGCTGGCTAGACAGCACCTCTTATTGGCTACTTTTCCTTCTTTGTTGCATTTCTTTACTCTTTTATCAGTGCTCTGCCTTTTCACCTCCCAAATCAACTATCTTCATTTCATTCATCATTTGCTATTAGGGAATCCAAACTAACGCAGTCAGATTTCTAGAAGTCTGTTGTATCTCCAAATTTCTGATCAATGCAATAGATTATTAGAGTGCATCTGGTTAATAAATAGCATTTTATTGTACTTTGATTATATACTATTGTATATAATAACAGTAATTGCTATTTGTATGACAATGTTTTCAAATAATGTATATATTAATATATGTATATATTGCCAATTCAATATTCTTTCATTCATTCATATTTTCTCTTTTAGATGAATTAGTAAAATAATCTATAAAAGTGGTACAGATGAACCTGTCTCCAGGGCAGAAATAAAGACACAGATGTAGAGAATAGACTGTGGACACAGGGGGAAAAGGGGAGGGTGGGACAAATTGTGAGATTAGGATTGACATATATACACTTGGAGAATCCTTTGGACAGAGGAGCCTAGCGGGCTATAGTCCATAGGGTCGCAAAGAGGCAGACACAACTGAAGTGACTTAGTATGCACGCACATATACACTACCATATGTAAAATAGATAGCTGGTGGGAAACATGGGAAGTTCAGCTTGATGCTCTCTGATGACCTAAACAGGTGGGATTGGAGGGGGAGGGGAGGAGAGGGGATATATGTATACATATAGCTGATTCACTTCATTGTATGGCAGGAAAACACAAAGCATTGTAAAGTGATTATCTTCCAATTTGAAAAAAAAAGTGAAACTTTACTATCAGTAGATAGTGATCAGTTCAGTTCAGTTCAGTCACTCAGTCGTGTCCGACTCTTTGCGACCCCATGAATTGCAGCACGCGAGGCCTCTCTGTCCATCACCAACTCCCGGAGTTCACTCAGACTCACATCCATCACTAGGCCTTTAAAATAAAACAAGAAGAAAAACATAAGTGCTTTAAAAAAAAATGGTGAGATGAGGCAGACATGGAAGAGAATGAAGTCCATCTAAACACACTGGCATCATTTAAGTTGCTCATTACTTCCTATAGCAGCTAAATGGACTAGGAGACCTACTAAATCAATGTCTGAAAACTCTAGATTTTAAAAGTTCAGAGCTTTCTTTGAATTCTAAACATTTCTTCTTAAGAAGCCTCAGGAAAGTCATTTCAGTGTTTCAGGCACTCTACTTCTCAGGCAAGAAAGGATTTAAGAAATTTAGAAGGCAAGAGACACTTTATTCAAGCCCTCATGGGGTAGACAGTTGATATATTTTGGGATACCCTATTCCTGGATTACCCTTCCTACGCTGGGAAATTCTTCATCTTTTGAGTCCTGTCCTTCTCATGACAGAAACCAGAAACTCTTTCCCACCTCCCATGTAACTAGGCACCAGCATGTGATAGAGGCCACCCTAACCAGACACATTCATGCAACACCTCAGTTCAGAAACTGGTGATCACCTGAGCTAGTGCTACACAGATTCATTCCAGGGAAAGTAAATTACAAAGACATGGACTTCCAGTGGCAGCCAGAACTGAGGTTCAGCTGCAAGCTACAGCTTGTTTTCCAGGGTCTGTGGTCTTGCCTCCACCTGGTGATGCCACAGGACCATCCTGTGTTAGGATTACATGTTGCTCCTGAGACCACAACTTGGCCACCTGATGCCAAGGTGGCAATACTTTTGCCACCTGATGCAAAGAGCTGACTTACTGGAAAAGACCCCAATGCTGGAAAAGATTGAAGGTAAGAGGAGAAGGGGGTGACAGAGGATGAGATGGTTGAATGGCATCACTGACTCAATGCACATGAGTTTGAGCAAACTCAGGGAGATAGTGAAGGACAGGGAAGCCTGGCATGCTCCAGTCATGGGGTTGCAAAGTTAGACATGACTGAATGACTGAACAACCTGAGACCACAGGGGCTTTCCAGGTGGCACAGTGGTAAAAACTTGCCTGCCGATGCAGGAGATGGGGGAGACACAGGTGCAATCCCTGGGTTGGGAAGAACCCTGCAGTAGGGAATGGCAACCCCCTCCAGTATTCTTGCCTGGGAAATCCCATGGTCAGAGGAGCCTGGTGGGCTACAGTCCATGGGTCGCAAAGAGTAGGACACAACTGGCAACTGAGCACACACACACACACCTGAGACTGGACACCTCAGATGGGGCTTGAACCCGGCCAAAACTTGGTTTGGGACTTGAACCCGTGGGCTGAGACTCACTGCCTTCTAATTGAGATCACACATCTGGTCTTAGGACTTAATGAAAATCAGGTTTTTTATGTCTCCGCATAAAGGAAATTCAGTGAGAGGCAAAGTGATAGGTTAGAAGTAGATTTATTGAGAGAGATGCAAATATAGGCCATGCGGTCCATATCAGAAAGCAAGAGCAGCCCTGAAATAAGGGGTGGTTAGTTTTTATGGGCTGGGTAATTTCATAGGCTACTGAGTGGGAGGATTATTCCATCTATTTCAGGGAAAGGGGAAGAGATTTCCAGGAATCTGAGAAAAATGTCCACTTTTTAACCTTTTATGGTCAGCCTCAGAACTGTCAGGGTGCCTGTGAATATGTTATTTAGCATATGCTAATGTATCACACAGAGAAGGCAATGGCACCCCACTCCAGTTCTCTTGCCTCGAAAATCCCATGGATGGAGGAGCCTGGTAGGCTGCAGTCCATGGGGTCCCTAAGAGTTGGACACGACTGAGCGACTTCCCTTTCACTTTTCACTTTCATGCATTGGAGAAGGAAATGGCAACCCACCCCAGTGTTCTTGCCTGGAGAATCCCAGGGACAGGGGAGCCTGGTGGGCTGCCGTCTATGGGCTCGCACAGAGTCGGACACGACTGAAGCGACTTAGCAGCAGTAGCAATGTATCACAATGAGCATATAAAGAGGCTCAAGGTCTACAGAAAGTTTATGTGGTATCCTCAACAGCTATGTCATTCTTTTAAAGGTTGTATCCTGCCCGCTTTCCCTCCTGTTTCATTCTTAGCTATGTAACTCAGAGCTGATTATCTGGTCCCTTGGAAGGGGCTTTGTGCTACCAAAATCACTTGCTACATTTCTTTTCTGCTTAAACAAGCTAGGGTTTGAAACTGTGGCTTGCAACTAAAAACTAGCTGACATACCCTTTAAAATATGCAAAGCTACAGTGCAGGAAATTTAAAGATGAATGGAATCTTTTCCTCAAGGAGTTTATGCAGTACAGTGGAAAGAAAAAAAAAGTAAATGACCGCAATGTACAGCAGACTCTGAGAAGGCAGATGAGTATTTCAGGTAAGAGCATACCCTTTGGAGCCACACTGCCTGGGGTTCAAATCACGGCCCCACCGTTGTTAACTTTGTTTCACTAGACAGATTACTTAACTTCTCTGTGCCTCAGATTTTTTATCTGTAAAATGGAGGTAATAATATGACTATCATATAGGGTTTTATTGTGGAGAGTCCTGATTATTTTCCTACATCCATTCTCTCCTTTTTGGACACATGGTCAATCAACTAAAGATTATATGTTCAACCTCCCTTAGAAATAACTCAATGCAGTTATGTCACTAAGTGTTAACCATTGGAATGAGAGCAGAAACAATGTGCACTACCCTGGCTTTACTGGGTTAAAAAGAAATTCCTTATTCTGGACTTATACTCTTTATTCCCTTTACTCTTGTTTGAAAATGGTGATGAAAGGTGATGAAAGGTGATGGTGAAATTTAAGGTTGAGGATGGGCCATCCTGCTCACCTGGGTTCATGGGTGACTCTGCAGAGCACAACAACCGTTCTACTATCATTGCAGTGTTGTAAGAGAAATCAGTGTCTGTATCAGTCAAGGTTCTCTAGAGAAACAGAGCCAGTAGGAGATACAGATATATAGACTGACAGAAAGATACATACATACATACATAGAGAGAGAGATATGTTAAAGGAAATTTCCTGTGGGGATTGGCTCACACAATTATGGAGACTGACAAATGCTATTGTTACTGAACCAAGCATGGGTCCATTTACCTGCCACACAGCAAAGCCAGTCTTCTGACACCAGGATGTGGTGAAGGAAAGGCAGCATTTATTACAGATGCCAAGCAAGGAGAATGGGAAGCTTATGATCAAAAGATGCAAAATCCCCAGCTACTTTCAGGGCAAGACTTTTAAAGGCAACATTAGGAGTGAGGGTTGCAGCATGCATGATAAACTTGTAGACTTTCTTCTGGTTGGTTGGTGGTGAGGTAACTGGTGTATGTTTTAGGTATCTTAATCATCATCCTTATGCTCCCAAGCAGTCTGAAGTCTACATGCTCATGGTCGGTATGTACTCACTACCATCCACCTGGGTAGAGGTCTTCATTTCTGCAGAACAATTCAAAGATATGTTTCAGGTTGTTATAGATATCCCTTGAGGAGAAACTAGGGGTCCTGTGATTCTGCTTTATTGCTGAAATTGTTTGAACTCTCATTGCTTTTCTTGCTTGATTGTTCTTATTTTTGCTTGCATTCCCTCACTTCCCTAATTAGTAAGTACTTGTGTCTGTTCTTTGGAACTCAGGGAAGACCTGGGCGATTAAAACCTTTTTATCTTTTTTTCCTTATTGCCTTTTTAACAATTTGTTGCCTATCAAAATTCTCCAAGCCAGGCTTCAGCAATATGTGAACCGTGAACTTCCTGATGTTCAAGCTGGTTTTAGAAAAGGCAGAGGAACCAGAGATCAAATTGCCAACATCTGCTGGATCATGGAAAAAGCAAGAGAGTTTCAGAAAAACATCTATTTCTGCTTTCTTGACTATGCCAAAGCCTTTGACTGTGTGGATCACAATAAACTGTGGAAAATTCTGAAAGAGATGGGAATACCAGACCACCTGATCTGCCTCTTGAGAAATTTGTATGCAGGTCAGGAAGCAAGAGTTAGAACTGGACATGGAACAACAGACTGGTTCCAAATAGGAAAAGGAGTACGTCAAGGTTGTATATTGTCACCCTGTTTATTTAACTTATATGCAGAGTACATCATGAGAAATGCTGGACTGGAAGAAACACAAGCTGGAATCAAGATTGCCAGGAGAAATATCAATAACCTCAGATATGCAGATGACACCACCCTTATGGCAGAAAGTGAAGAGGAACTCAAAAGCCTCTTGATGAAAGTGAAAGTGGAGAGTGAAAAAGTTGGCTTAAAGCTCAACATTCAGAAAACGAAGATCATGGCATCCAGTCCCATCACTTTATGGGAACTAGATGAGGAAACAGTGGAAACAGTGTCAGACTTTATTTTTCTGGGCTCCAAAATCACTGCAGATGGTGACTGCAGCCATGAAATTAAAAGACGCTTACTCCTTGGAAGGAAAGCTATGACCAACCTAGACAGCATATTCAAAAGCAGAGACATTACTTTGCCAACAAAGGTTCGTCTAGTCAAGGCTGTGGTTTTTCCTGTGGTCATGTATGGATGTGAGAGTTGGACTGTGAAGAAAGCTGAGCGCCGAATTGATGCTTTTGAACTGTGGTGTTGGAGAAGACTCTTGAGAGTCCCTTGGACTGCAAGGAGATCCAACCAGTCCATTCTGAAGGAGATCAGCCCTGGGATTTCTTTGGAAGGAATGATGCTAAAGCTGAAACTCCAGTACTTTGGCCACCTCATGAGAAGAGTTGACTCATTGGAAAAGACTCTGATGCTGGGAGAGATTGGGGGCAAGAGGAGAAGGGGATGACAGAGGATGAGATGGCTGGATGGCATCACTGACTCTATGGACGTGAGTCTGGGTGAACTCCAGGAGTTGGTGATGGACAAGGAGGCCTGGCGTGCTGCGATTCATGGGGTTGCAAAGAGTCGGACGTGACTGAGTGACTGATCTGATCTGATCTGATTAGATATTAGCAAGACTCTGAGGAGGAAGGCTGTAGTATCATGTGAATGGCTTTCAGACTTTTCTCCATAAATATGAATAGTTCAAGATGATCCTACATGACAATGATGCCCCAAAGAATTAAGACTGTAGATATGCATAGTGTAAAAGACTTGGCACTGAAGGGCCAGAGAAGACATACAGGAAATGCACTAGCGTGTAATAGTTTTCTGTACTAATATCATTATTTGTAGGTGAATTAGCTTTTCATTTCTTTACAAAATTTCATCATTAATTATCAGTAAGTTCCAAAAGTAAAGCCTTTTTCTATTAGCAAGAAATGGGGGACATAGCAGGGCTTTCATACCCAGGAGGGTTCTGCAGAATGCTCAGTTTCACTGTTTGCAAAGCAGAGAACCAGTTTGCAGTAATTCTGTCCAAATCTGAAGACCTTAGAATAGGGGCTGGGAGATGAGAGGTGATGAGGGATCACACTGGTATAAGTACAGGAGCTGAGAATTATGGGCTGCTGTGTGGGAGGGCAGAAGACAAACATTCCAGTTCAAGAAGGGAAGGAAAGAATTTTCCCTGTACAGAATTTGCCCTCAAAGGATTAGATGATGCACACCCATATTGGGGAGGTCAGATTTTCTTTATTCAGTCTATTGATTCAAATGTTAATCTCTTCTAGAAACACTCTGATAGACACACCTAGAAATAATGTTTGTGAACATCCCTTAACTCAATCAACACATAAAATTAACCATCATAGTGTCTTTATTTTTTAAGCTTCTGCATCATTGTGGCTCTTTATCACAGCAACTCTGGCTTTAGTAATCACAAGGATTAGATATACATATTTTCAACCTGAGCTTAGAACAGTTCCTGGCTTAAAGGTACTATTTAAGCACTGTATACATTTTGCTAGCATTAGACTCATTTTTTTTTATGTGAAGACATTGAAGCCTAGATAGATGAAGCAGTTGACCCAAGGCTACACTCAAGGTGTTAGAATTAGGATTTAACCCAGTCTGTCTACAATAGAATGATGTGTAAATTTCAAATTTTAAATGTCTTTTTATTTAGACAAGTTTCACACTTACATAAAAATAGCAAGGTCCTAACTGATATTGTCATCCCTGAGAATTTACATTTATTAGGTTCCCTTGAAGGTCAGGAGGGGGACTTTCTATCCCAGGCTTCCCTTATCCTCTTATTAACAGGGAAATGAGTCCATCAGGGGAGTAGGAGGTTTGTGACACTGTCTCTAGAGTTGGGGTCCAAGGAAGTGATCATGAGAGAAGGAGTCTAAGTCTCACTGAACAGGCTTTTCATGGGGTCCAGCCGGGAAGGAATAAAGTGAGGACAGAAGGACCAAGGAGCTTTGAGCCCAGGTACCAGCTCTCTGTCCCTCTAGGGATATAAACAACAGACACAGCACAGGGAAGACTGAGAAAGACGGAAAGATGAGAAATAGCAGTCACAACAGGGTATTTTGGACCAAGCATAAAAACCACTTAAGCCTTTGCCTTGATAGTATGTACATATTTATTTTTCCCTCCATTTTAATAGTCAATGAGATCTCTCTATCATCTATTTGAGGGAGGTAGTTCTTATATGTTAACAGCTCATATCATTTCACGATGTTCTGCTTACAAAGGATTTAGTCATCTAATGGTTCATTTGCTCAGTCTGACGATTGAATACCTATACAGGCTGCTTCTCCAGGCTTGATTGTATATGGTGACTTTTGATTGACAGCCCTTCTGTACCACAGTAGTAGAGACCTCCAGGATTGCAGGGGAAAGAAAGGAAAACTAGGGTTTATTGAGCCCCCACTGTGTGCTTAACATTTTAAGCATATAATTTTCTTTCCATTTACTAAGTCATGACATTTTATTATCCTAGTTTTCAGAGATGAGCAACCCAGTTTAAAGAGGTTACATAACTTCTCCAGGATATTACAAATATAGCAAGTGGAGGAACTGTGTTCAAGCTCAACCCCCTCTGACTCTGAAGTCTGTGCCCTCCACTCTACTCTGCACACACCCATGAGGCTGCTGCCATTCAGACTAAACTGGATTTTCTCTATGAAGCAGGGATGATAAAGCTACTTACCTCGTATAACTGGATGAAATGAGATGATATGTGCACTTAGCCTGGTGCCTGGCCCGTCGTAGCTGTTGAATGTGCTTAGAAACACATACACATTTTCTGTATGTGACCATGAGTTGCTAGTTTTAATGACATTTCATTTTGCACCAAGATCTATGAAGTGGACTGATTTGTCAGCTTAGTCAGCCTACCTTAGCTGTGAGTGGACCATTGGGCTGATTGCTCCATTTAGTAGTAAATGAAGAATTATCATATGAAGACAAAAAAAAAAAAAAAAGTGGCAGCTGACTCCTTGGTTGCCGCAGAAGGTAAACAAAAGCAAATGGGTGGAAGTTACAGAAAGGCAGAGTGCAACAACATTTAGAGAGCGAAGTCCAGTTGTAAGATGTCTCCAAAGGAAGTAAAGATCACTGAACGTGTCCAAGCTGACTGGGGGACCACCTGACAAAGGTCGCATGTGACAGCATCTTCTTCTGGGCAAGACACCAGACTACAATGTCTCACCCTGTTTCTTGGCTTTTATGTGCAGCTCTATAGCTTTTATGTAGCTTACAGAGAACAGTTCTATTTATTTCCTGGGTAATCTCAGGACATCTCAACCTTGAAATTTATATGAATTATGCCTGATTGAGGACTGTTTTCTTCTTCAAAAGCCAGTTTTCCCATTTGTCTTTCCCTGCACCTTTTGAGGGAAGAACCATGTTGGGCATCTGTTCCCAGTTTTCTGTCCTGGCCTCCAGCTATGAAGAACACCCCCGTTCCCGTGGGGGCGGGAGGTTTGGCTCTCCTTTTAGAAATTCCCTTCTGTGCTGCGCTAATCACACCCTCGGTACATTTTACATCTTATTTTTAGGAGCAAAGTATAAAGAATCCTAGCACCAACAGCAGTTTCTGTGGCAACCTGCATCACGCCCCACCCCTTGCTTGTCCAGCTGTGCAAGAATTAAATCCTAAAAGAGGCCATTTTACATCATGTAAAGGAGATCCAAAGTGAAGGTGCTTTTTAAGTGCAGATTTTCTTCTAAGTTAAGTGGGAACCAGCCAGGAATTAGGTTGGGAGGTGGGTGGGTGAATAAAGAAACAGAACCTTTAGTTAGACCTAGAACGCTTATAAAGTCCCAGGTGTTCACAGGCATGCCCTAGTTGCCCTGATTTTTTTCCCTCAGGGCATCATTTTAGATACAGAAATAACATTTAGACCAATGAAAACTAGGTTTGAATATTTATATCCAGGGTATTTGTTGATAAGTCCTCCTTTCCCCTCTTCTTATGGGGTCTAGCCTGCATAACCTTCCAGGCTAGACAAGATTATAAAATGACATACTTTTCATGTTTATCTTGAATAACTATCCAAGCTTCTAGGAGATTTTCACCAAACTCTGTCTTCCTAACACAGTCAAAACAGATAGAGACCCCTGGCCAGGCCAACGGGTAGGCCTGTAAAAGCTGTGCCCTGAGAATGATCTTCAGTGGACTCCGAAAGACCACCCAACCAAAATAATCTACTCCAAGGCTATTTCCTGTCCCAGAGTATCATAATAACCCCTGCTTTGTGTTGTCATTTGCTTCCATCTGATTCTAGGAAATTACTTATACTTCTGGGAGGAATAAGATGTTCTAATCAAAGTCGTATTTTATATTCTGTTTGCTTCTAGGAAAACATTATGTGGTCCATAATTTTAAAAAAGACATTTATCCTAAGACCATTAATATAGAGGCCACAGAAAAGAAAAAATAAACATGCCCCAATCATAGACTATGCTTAAACATTGATTGAACTACAAGTTTCTCGAAGTCAAATGAGTTTTTAAATTATGATTCATTATATAGTTATCAGGGGCTTCCCTGGTGGCTCAGACAGTAAAAGCGTCTGCCCGCAATGCAGGAGACCCCTGTAAAAAGATACCAGTTTGTCAGAAGATATTTTTCTGATACTAAATTCTTAAAAGAGATACTTCTATGTAAGAAACAGAGGAATGAACTTTTTTCAACAGTAATTTATGAAAAGATACAAAATCATTCACCCCAGAACCATTTTATAATATTGACCTTTGATAAAATCTAAGGTTATAACCTCAAAGTAAGACTCAGTGAAGCTACCAAGGTAGTGCAATAAAACATATTACAGTCAAAATACATTTTACCCTTGAAGTTTTTTTTTTCTCTCCATTAGATGTAGATTCATCAAAGACAGGGGACACTTTTTATCCATGTTTCCATCCCCAGTACCAAACACAATAGCTTACATACAGGTGACACTTAGGACATATTGAATGAACTGATAATAAGACCATTTCCTCAAAGTATAACCTCTAACACCCCGGAAAAAATTTCACCCTGGCACTGGATTTGAAGAGTTTTGCTCTGTCTAACAGGGACATAAGAGAGGAGGTGAAGTCTCATCTCTGCATCCCCATCCCCCTCACTATGCCTTCCTCAGCAGCTGCTCAGCTCATGTCAGCATCCTCTTATTTAGTTCTGTGGATAATTGGGGAGTTTGTGTAATCTTTTCTGGTAGAAGTGGTTCAGGCCGGGGAGATGACATCATAACAGGTGCTGGCATTAGAAGGAAGTCCGGCCAAGCGGCCCCAGAAAGAAGGCATGGCGGACGGGAGTGAGTGACAAGAATGCTGGCATGTTCCTTCCGGCAGCACAAAAGTGGAACAAGCTCAGAGAAGCTCAAAGACCGAGGGCTTCCTCACAGAACCAGAGAATGGACGTTTCTCCTTTACTCATCACTGGAATCATGGGTCCTTCTCTATAATTCTCTAATATCCTTCTCAGTATCCATAAGATACTGAAGCATACAGTTTTGTATTAAATGTAAGGGAATGGTAGAGTCTACAGTATATACTAATCAGATGACTTACAAGCACTTGGACCCATTCAGTTGAATTTGGCATTGGTGGACTCTACTTTTAGGTCACCTGTGTTTGCTAAGTCGCTATAGTCATGTCCTACTCTTTGTGACCCCATGGACTTGTATAGCCTGCCACGGTCCTCTGTCCACTGGATTCCCAATGTCCTGGGGAGTGGTTTGCCATTCCTTTCTCCAGGGGATCTTCCGGACCCAGGGATCAAACCCAGGTCTCTTATGTCTCCTGCACTGGCAGTCAGGTTCTTTACCACGAGCGCCACCTGGGAAGCCTGTAGGTCACCCCTACCTCTCCTATAACCACGTGGCTCTGAGGATGTTTCATCATGTGCTCTTTGGCCCAAGGCTGCCTTCTCTTGGACTCTTCCTTCTTAGCTGAATTGATTTCTGATTCTCATAGTCAGATTCCTAACAGCTACCTGGAATTTTGTACAATTTCTTGAAAGTCAAGTCCTCCCTTTCCAGGGAAGATTTTACCCACACCAGATCTCTTCTGTTGTTGCTCTTTTGATATTCTCCCACTCTTTATTTAAATGCCCCAAATTCTGTAACAATTCTAGGCTTGACTCATTGTCTTACCTGACAAATGTTAACATATTTAGTGGAGGACTTTAGCCCACTCACGTTTATTTTAACCACCAGTATATTTAGTCATATTTTTGACTTTATAAATTCTCTTTTCATGTTTTTCTATTTGATTTGTTTGTCCCTCTTTCTTGACTTATTCTGAATGAAGTCTTCTTTTTCTTTCCCTCTACATCAAGGATAATTTTTCTGTTATGGACCAGATAATAGATACTTTAGTCCCTGTCGGCCATATGGTCTCTGTCACAGCTCCTCAATTCTGATGTTAGAGTGTGAAGCAGCCAGAGACAATACCCAAATGAATAAACCTGGCTGTGTTTCAATAAAACTTTGTTTACAAAACAAGCAGCAGGCCAGACTTGGCCTGTGCCTGAAATTTACTAACCCTGTTTGTAGAGGATTGGAAGTTCTACATTCTTCATTATTAACAAACATAGTTTGCGTTTATTAGAATATACATTTAACTTCTGTGAAAGATCATATAAATGTGTTGTGTTGTGTGTTAGTCACTCAGTCAGAGTTGTCTGACTCTTTGTGACCCCATGGATTGCAGCCCACCAGGCTCCTCTGTCCATGGGATTTTTCCAGGCAAGACTATTGAAATGAATACCATTCCCTTCTCCACGGGATCTTCCTGACCCAGGGATCGAACCCAGGTCTCCACACTGGAGGAAGATTCTTTACTGTCTGAGCCACCAGGAAAGCGCAAAACAAGATAGTTTTATTTCTCTAATTGTATGTGAGCAGTCAGGGGCTGCTTGGGCAACACCACAGTTTGAGGACCCAGGATTCTATCTTGTTAGTCCTGGTGACTAAGGTGTTGCCCTCACCTGAACCTACATGCTCATCCACACTTCAGCCAGTGGAGAGGGGGCACAGGAAGTGGAGAGCATGCCCCTTTTCTTTAAGGGCACAGCTCTGAAGATGCACAAATCACTTCTCCCTGCTTTTTGATTAGAAATTTGCCATAGGTCACACCTGGCTTATAAGGGATCCTGGGATATGTAGACAAACTGGGAGACCCTGTGAAAGTGAAAGTCACTCAGCTGTGTTTAACTCTGCGACCCCGAGGACTATACAGTCCATGGAATTCTCCAGGCCAGAATACTGGAGTGGATAGCCTTTCCCTTCTCCAGGGGATCTTCCCAACCCAGAGATGGAACCCAGGTCTCCCGCACTGCAGGGGGATATTTATCACCTGAGCCACAAGGGGAAAACCATGTGCCCAGCTTCAAATTCTATGACTGTAGAAAATGGGGAGGGTGGACGATGGGAGGCATTTAGAAGTCTCTTCAGCAACTAAAATTTTATTTCCTGACTTGCTTCAAAAGTTAATTAGAATCTATAACCCCTCATCCAATGAAAACACAACCGTTAGCATATATTTATTTAGCACAAAATCTAGTTATGTTTTTACTGCTGTCATCTTGCTAGATTCCGGGTCATCAAACTCCCGTGGGAGTTTTTGTTGCTCCATGTGAAATAGATGTGATTGGTTTATCAGTGATCAGTTTCTAAGATCTGACCTCCAAACTTTCAGAACAATTATTCCACACATCTTTCTCTTTTTTTCTCTCATAGAGAAAGAAGAATCAGGACTTGGGAAAGTCTTTATATTTTTACTTAGAAAGACTTGAATTTTAATAAGTGTAATTTACACATGAGTTTTGTGTTTAATGGTGGACAGTGTGAAGTGAAATATCTGCTCATGAGATATGACACTAAGTGAAGGAACAGCCCTCCACAGACAACATGTCAGTGCGTTAGTTAGTTCCCTGTCGTATCTCATCTGAGAATTTCAGTCAACATCCCCTTTCATGAATAATTTTCCATTCATATGTATGGGTGTTTGGCAGTTTGTTTACATGAACATTGGGAAGAAAAGCCAAAATTATTTGGCTTGGCATCAAAAACTCCCTCTATTTTTGTTGTCTACCGAGCTCTGATTCAATGCATTTTAATAAGTTTTTAACAATGCATGAATTTGAGTCAGAGGAACTAGAGGAAAGGCTAGGATGACACACACTTATTATAGGATATAATGGGATGAGACGTCATCTATTGTTTGCCCTGCCAGCAACCCTTATATTAACGCCTTTTCTCCTTCAGAACCAAATTGGTCTCATTATGAGCAGGCGTGAGCAACTTGGCATGATCTGGCATGTTCCTTTCAGAGGTTTTAAATCTCAAATCACGCTTGAGTTAATCTCCAAGTTCTGTGTTGCCCAGATTTTATCCGCTTTCTTCAAGATCCAGGCTTTGGAAGATTTCTTCCACACATCACCACTAGACATTTGTAGTTAGCGCATCCTGTGGGGATATTTCTTGATTGATGCAAAAGCAGGCAAGAAATGCAATATTGTTTTTTTTAGAGGCTGGAGTAGTCCCTTTTTCTGCATGCTTGTTCTCCTGTTCTTTGGCTTACAATGATGACCCAACAATGTAACAAAGTAAAATTTTAAAGCTTTGGGGTATTTTAGTTTTTTTAGTAGATGAAAAAGTAATTTGGATGCTCTCCTTTAGTCCTACTGAGTAGCCACAATTTCAGAGAAAAACCAGTAATTTAAGTTGCCTGCAGTTTCTTCCTGTTGCTAGAGGTAAATTTTGAATTTTAGGTTGCCCAAACTGAAAACTATCTAGGGGTTCATAACTAATTTGTGCATATTAAAATGGAAACAGAAGCTATTCTGCAGGCAAGCATTTTGCATTGTGGATAGATGTAAAGCAAATAATCCCAGATTAATTTTGGAAAAGCAAGCCCTGAACCACTGAAATAATACAAATATAAATGCCTCAGACTGAAATATTTTCATTCAGTTTAGAAATAGGAATTGGATATGTCCTTAGCAAGACTGTGTCCTTTCAGTAAAAAAGTGTCTTTTTTCTAAATATATATTTGAACTGCACTGAGTGTGTCCCCAGAGAATAGTTATTTAGGACTGAACAACCTACACTTTAGGCTTCCCCAATGGCTTAGCTGGTAAAGAATCCACCTGCAATGCAGGAGATGCAGGCCAATGCAGTTTCGATCCCTGGGTTGGGAAGATCCCCTGAAAGAGGAAATAGCAACCCACTCCAGTATCCTTGCCTGAAAAATCCCATGGACAGAGGAGCCTGCGGGCTACAGTTCACAGGATTGCAAAAGTTAGACACGACTACGCGCAGGCGCCACAATCTACACTTTTGTTAATATATTGACTGTTATTGTGAGTGCCTTGCAGTGCAGGGAGTGGGGCATCAGTCCACACTGAGATTCCTTCCTGTCTGTCATACTGGGGTGGAAAAAAGAAAGTTGGGCTTTGAAGCAAGGGAAAGGGATTCTCTCTCTCTCTCTCTCTCTCTCTCTCTCTCTCTCTGTGTGTGTGTGTGTGTGTGTGTGGCTAAGAGAGATGGGGAACTGGGCTCTTGGAAAAAGAACAAGGGATGAGCTATTTGTGGGGCATAAATAGGCACATGTACACAGTGGCAGGTCTGGAGGAGTGACCTGTAGGGACTTCTGTGAGGGGCACGGCCCATGGGCTCTACTTAACCTTTTTAGCCCCAGATTTCCCAACCTTATTCAAATAAGGAATCTTCTGTTGCATAACACTTGTTAATATGTCTTTGATACTTATCTGAATACTACACCATGGGAAATGGTGTTAGTCAGACATCCTCCAAGCATGCATTGTAATCACCCAGATGGCTTGTTGGAACACAAATTACTGGCCCCACTGTCAAAGTTTCAGATTCAGTAAGTCTGGGGTGGGCCTGAGGATTTGCATTTTGATGAGTTCCTGGGCACATGCTGATGTTGCTGGGTCCAGGAACCACACTTTGAAAGTGAATCACAGACAGAAATGGTCTGGTTCCTTCCTTCTTTTCATAGAGTTTTTGTTGTTCAGTTGCTTAGTCATGTCCGACTCTGAGACCCCATGAAATGCATGCCAGATTTCCCTATCCTTCACAAACTCCTGGAGCTTGCTCAAACTCTTGTCCATTGAGTCGGTGATGTCATCCAATCATCTCGTCCTCTGTTATCCCCTTCTCCTCCTGCCTTCAATTGTTCCCAGCATCAGAGTCTTTTCCTATGTGTTGGCTCTTTGCATCAGGTGGCCAAAGTACTGGAGCTTGAGCTTCAGGATCAGTCCATCCAATGAATATTCAGGGTTGATTTCCTTTAGAATCCTAGAGTAACACAAATCAGATCAAGAAGTAGTCACTGAAATAAAGACCAAATATGAAAAGCCACATTTAAACATCATACTTAATGGTGAAAAACTGAAAGGTTTTCCTCTAAAATAAGGAATAAGGCAAGGATGTACACTCTTGACACTTCTGTTCAATATAGTACTAAAAGTTTTAGCCAGAGCAATTAGACAAGAGAAAGAAATAAAACACATGCAAATCAGGAAGGAAGAAGTTTAACTGTCCCAATTTGCAGATGACATGACCTTATATGTAGAAAACCCTAAAGATTCCACAAGAAGACTCTTAGAATTAATAAACTAATTCAGTAAAGTTGCAGGATGTAAAATTAACATACAAAATTCAGTTATGTTTCCATACACTAATAATAATCAATCTGAAAAGGAAATTAAGAAAAAATTCCATTTACAACAGCACCAAAAACAAATATTTAGAAATAAATTTAATGAAGGAAATTATTTGTATAGTGAAACTACAAAATATTGATGAAATAAATGAAAGAAGACACAAATTGAAAGTCACTCTATGTTCATGGATTAGAAGATGTAATTATGTTAAAATCCTCATGTTATCCAGAGCAATCTACAAATTCAAAGGAATCACTATCAAAATTCCATTGACATGTTTTACAGAGATAGAAAAGCAATTCTAAAACTCATGTGGGTGCATAAAAGACCATAAAGAATCAAATTAATCTTGAAATGGAACAAAATTCATGCCATCACACTTCCTGGTTTTAAAATATATTACAAAACTATCATAATCAAAACAATGTAGTACCAGTATAAAGACAGACCTATGGACTAACGAAACAGAATAGAGATCCCAGAAATAAATCCACACATATATGGCCAACTGATCTTCAACAAGAACACCAAAAATACAGAATAGGGAAAGGTTAGTCTCTTCAACAATTGGTGTTGGGAAAACTGGATATCTACAGACAAAAGAATGAAATTGGACTCTTATACCACACAAAAATCAGCTCAACATGGAATACACACTCCAATGTAAGATCTGAAACTATAAAATTCCTAGGAAAAGACATATAGGAAAAGTTTCATGACATTGGTCTATGCAATGCTCCATAAATATGACATCAAAAGCACAGGCAACAAAAATGAAAATAGACAAGTGGGACTACATCAAACTGAAAATCTTCTGTACACCCCAAAGCACCAACAGAAAGGCAATGTATGGAATAGGAGAAAATATTTACAAACTACATATCTGATAAGTGGTTACTCTCCAAAAAATGTAAGGAACTCCTACAATTCAATAGAAAAAAATCCTAATATACCAATTTTAAAAATAAGCTAAGGAGTTGAATAGACCTTTCTCATAGAGAAGACATGTAAATGGCCAATAGGTGTATGAAAAAATGCTCGATGGCATTACACATCAGGGAAATGAAAATCAAAACCACAGGGAGATTCCACTTCATATATTTAGAATGGCTATTATGAAGACAACATGTTTTGACAAGGATGTAGACAAACTTTAACCCTTGTACACTGTTGGTAGGAATGTAAAATGGTGCAGCCCCCATTTCATGGAGATAACTCAAAAAATTAAAAATAGAGCTACTGTATAAACCAGAAGCCCCATTTCTGTGTGTTTATCCAAAAGAACTGAAATCAGAATCTCAAAGAGCTATTAGAACTTATGGGTGAGCAGCACTATTCACAATAGCCAAGATATGGAAACAACCTAAATATCCATTGACAAATGAAAGGATAAAGAAAATATGGTATATACATATAATTGAATTCAGCCTTAAAAAAGAAGGAAATTCTGCAATATGTGACAACACGGAGGACATTATGCTAAGTAAAATAAGCCAGTCATAGAAGATAAATATTGCATGAATCTGCTTGTATGAGGTATCAAAAGTAATCAAAGAATAGAATGGTGGTTTCTAGGGACTGGGAAGAAGGAGAAATAGAGACTTACTAATCAATGGGCATAAAATCGTAGTTAAACAAGATGAATAAGCTCTAGAGATCGACACTTTAACTATAGTCAATGAGAATGTTTTATTAAGAGGGTATATCTCATATGAAATATTCTTACCACGATAAAAGAAAACAAACAAAAAAGTAGTCATTGAACTTGTCATTGAACTCATAGCATGAGCAGGGCATATAGGAATTGTTCTGTCCCAGAAATGCAAAGGCACGCTGGTAAAGAAGATCCCAGAGACAAAGATTTAATATACAATTACCTCTCAGTTATCATAGCAAGGGGATTTTTAAAATTAATAAACACTTATTACATCATTCACACTTCCTGGCTACTTTGACCATTTTACAATGCAATAGTGTTTTGTTTCAAGTGTAAAATAATTGGAAGGAGTTTTACTCATTAATATCAGCTATAGTGCATTTTCTGCCATCTTGCCACCTTAAGACCATTTGGGCATGCTGATTTATGTTGTCACAGCAGTTCAACATCTAGTCAATTAAATCTGAAGAAACCCAGTTTGTCATTAGGTGATTTGGAATTCCAACAATAAACAACTGGTTTTGTTGGTTGCTTTGGCTGAATTGATTAAATGCCTCTGAGATATAGTAGAAACACTTCAGTTTGTATGACAGCATTGCATTTCTGCTTTCCAGTAATTATAGTCTCCGTTGAGCCAATATTTCCAAAGGAAATGCTGTGAAATGTTCTGAATTGGTGTTTCATTTACAATATATTATTATCTTTATTATATTTACCTGAAATAGGGAATTAGCAAAAACAAAGCCACAGGTAAAGCAGAATAGATGAGCTGCTTGTACCCAACCAAAGTTCATCTAGAGAAGTTGAATATAAACACAGTTTTTCTATATCTGTGAGGCACTTAGAAAGTGATAGTCATTAAAAGCCCACAAATGCCTCTTGGCACATCTGTTTATAGTGATGAACTTAAAGAAAACATCAAGGTCACTCATTCTGTGTTTAAAGACTTAGGGAACTATTCCTTCTTAATGACTGTGCATCTTCTAAGTGCATCTTAATGACTGGTGGTGGCCAGTGGCCACCGAACTTGTGCTGCTCAGATATCTGCTGTGATGAGCATAGTTGACTATTGCCCTACTAGCTGCCCCTCTGAATGTACCACTGCATTTGTGCCAAGGTCACAATTCCCACTGGAGAAGGAAATGGCAACCTACTCCAGTATTCTTTGCCTGGGAAATCCCATGGGCAGAGGAGCCTATTGGGCTACAGTCCATGGAGTTGCAAGAGTTGGACATGACTTAGTGGCTAAACCACCACCACCACAATTCCCACAGGCTGCTTCTAGTGACTGAATGAACATGATGAAGATCAAATGTGTTCTGTTCCTAAGAAACACGTTGTTGTTCAGTCGCTCAGTCATATCCAACTCTTTGTAACCCCACGGACTACAGCACACCAGGCTTCTCTGTCCATCACCATCTCCCAAAGCTTGTCCAAATTCATGTCCATTGAGTAAGTAATGCCTTTCAACCATCTTGTCCTCTGTTGCCCACTTCTTATTCTGCTTTCTATCTTTCCCAGTATCAGGGACTTTTCCAATGAGTCGGCTCTTTGCATCAGTTGGCCAAAGTATCGGAGCTTTAGCTTCAGCATCAGTCCTTCCAATGAATATTCAGGGTTGATTTCCTTTAGGATTGACTGGTTTGATCTCCTTGCAGTCCAAGGGACTCTCAAGAGTCTTCTTTAATGCCGTAGTTCAAAAGCATCAATTATTCAACAGTCAGCCTTATTTTTGGTCCAACTCTCACATCCATACATGACTACTGGCAAAACCAAAGCTTTGACTTTATGGACCTTTGTCAGCAAAGTAATGTCTCTGCTTTTTAATATGCTGTCTATGTTTGTCATAGCTTTTCTTCCAAGGAGCAAGAATCTTTTAATTTTATGGCTGTAATCACTGTCCACAGTGATTTTGGAGCCCAAGAAAATAATGTCTTTCACTGTTTCCATTTTTTCCTCATCTATTTGCCATGAAGTGATGGGACCAGATGCCATGATCTTAGTTTTTTGAATGTTGAGTTTTAAACCAGTTTTTTCACTCTCTTCTTTCACCTTCATCAAGAGGCTCTTTGGTTCCTTTTCACTTTCTGCCGTAAGGGTGGTGTCTTTTGCATATCTGAGTTTATTAATATTTCTTCCGGCAATCTTGAGTCCAGCTTGTGCTTCATCCAAAGACAACTTCAATGGCTAACTTAGTTCAAGAACTTCCCATTGGCTTGGCTGAACCTCTTTGGGAGCCACACCCAGTCTGAGACTTTTACCACCCAACCTTCCTACCCATTCTCCTTCCACGAGAGTCAGACTTTGCTTCCATCTGAAAGCTCTCTCTCCCTTCTCCTGCTCTCTCTCCATTTGTGCTTTACAGCTGTTACCCTCTCTTGCACCTCTCTTGCACCTCATCTTACCCCATCTTGACATCTACTTCTTGGAGGACTTGAACTCACAATGACCTTGATTTTACACTATCACCCAAAACAAAATCAAGAAAACCTGAAGCTGTGCCTAGAGTAACAAAACAAAACACCCAAATCTAGAACTTTAATAATTTTCTTATCGGAGTCACAAATTCACTGTAAAATTTTGTGATGTTACTTCTCTTTGTATTTTGCATGTCAGAACTACCCACAGCAGCATGATACTATGAGAAAAAGTCTTGCTTCTCCCTACATGTACCCTCTCTTATTGGAAGATTGATACAGAATATATAACTAATGAAGACCTAGTGTATAGCACAGGGAATTCTACTCAGTGCTCTGTGGTGACCTAAATGGGAAGGAAATCTAAAAAAGAGGGGTTATGTATATACATACAGCTGATCCACTTTGCTACAGCAGAAACTACCACAATATTGTAAAGCAACTATACTCCAATAAGAAATTTTTTAAAAGATTGATGCAGAGATATTGAAAACTATCTTTCATGTAAAAATTTATAGTTTATATTAACTAATATATTTTAAATAATTTTACGTGTTCCTGCTTAAAAAATTTTCCCGTTAGAAAATCATTATGAAAAGTACAGAACATTATTTTAAAAAATTAAAATCACCAGCATCCCAGCATCCAAAGATACACGCTATCCAGAGTTACCATTTTGGATGCTTTTGTCTGTATTTTTTTCTATCCAGGCATTGATATCTACACAGGTGAGATAATACTCTGTATATAAATTTAGTATCCTGCTCTTTCCCATGGTATTAATTTTTTTATGAAACACTTTTAATATCTACACAATATTCCATTGTACATTATCTTATGATTTACTTCACTCTTACCTTACTATTCGAATTCAGGTAATTTCTAATTTCCCAGCTATTTTAAACAGCCTATGATGAATGTATGTGTTCATAAAGCTTTAGTTTACAGTTTGGTGTTTTTTTTTTTTTCCTTTCTATATAGATCCCTAAAAGCCTTTCCTGGCTTCCTGATAAACCTGCAGATGAGGAGAATCAACAAGCTTTCTTCCCACATTCATGTTAGAAGGATACCAAAGGCTCATTGCTGGGCCTGTATCCTTCTGACAATACCAACGTATAAAATCAGGGAGTTGAATGAGATAATCCCATCTTTCCATCCATACTTAATATTTCTTAAATATTCGATTAGTGGACTTAGCTCCTCTCTGGTTCTATAATTTTCCTTATACCCTTTAGGGCTGTAAGACACAAACGTACACAATGATAATGATGCATCCAGGCTGTTACTATATTGTCTTTATACCATAGAGAACACTCAGAATTATATAGGAATGTGTTGGCTCTGTGACGCCGTTCTCTCCAGCACATACAACTTATTTCTGTCTGTTTTTAAATTACTTTAGGCTTCTAAGTATTAAGAACTATATTATAGCTCTGTGAACCAACTCACTGAGCCTTCTAATATTAACCCGATCAAAATGTTGTTCACTTGCTAGATATTAATTTTTTCTTTTGTGTTCCCTGAATTTACCCTTGACTCTACCTTCATTAAAAAAAGACTGTATTGTGTTTCACGGTGCATGAACTTGTACTAGGAACTGAGTTACAAAAATGTTATTCTTGATGTCAAGGAATTTCTAGTTTAAAAACCATGACACTGAAGACAAAGGAGCATCTAACAACCCATCTGGGTCTCAGTGCCTGCCAGGTGCTGAGGGCCGCTCGGGGAGTTCAGGAAAGAGAGGTTCTGGGTAATTCCAGGTTTCCAGAGGCTGGAGCCAGTGCAATATTGTGTTCCTCAGAGGGAGATCTGTGAAGGAAATGGGATTCTGGAAGCTTTTCAAATTGCAGTGGTGAGGCTTGGGGTCTGCCAGAGAGAGAACATTTCAAGATCTGGGATCTAAATCAGGAAAGATTCTTTTTCCTGATAAAGGTGGAAGCAGAGCCATCTAATGTTTTACAGATTGAAAACACAGATTCAGAATAAACAGCGATGATAACTTAGGAAAGGCAGGTCTTAGCAAATGGCAGAGCAAACAATCAGTGAGAGTTAGCGTGGAGAATTAAGGCTAAGCACTTGGACACACTAAAATGCTTACAGGAGGCAATGCAATTACTTTCAGATGTGCTGGACCTAATTAGGCCCACTTATTGCTTTTAATAATAACTGCTCTTTATAAAATACAGTAGTTCTGCCTCTTTGCTCACACATAATGTATTGTGAGCTTTACCTGGCTTTGCCATCAAGGACAGCGTGAGGGGTATGGGAAAAACACTGCTTCTCCCCTAAATGAACTTGGAGTGGAGAAAGTGAAATGTAGCTCTTAGATTGGCAGTATCACCAATAATCAGTTAATGCTAAGCTGGGATATGTTTTCCAAATGAGGATGTTTTAACATAATAATAATATGCTAACTGATTCCCAAGTTTAAGCACAGAAGAAGAACCTTAGATAGGGCTCCCCGGAAAACAAAGCATGAGACACAGGCTGGGGTGTCGAGTTGAACTGGGAGGTGGCCCCAAGGAGCTGGAGTGTGGCTGCTGAGAGAAGGAGACAGAATATGAGAAAGAATAATACACGGTGACTTTTTGACATTAGAGCAGCCTGTATTTGAGGTCAATACAGGGAGAGTTTTTACCACTGTGGACATCAAGGACTTGTCTCATCACAGGTCCTCAGAGGAACTGTGGCCAGTGTGTCCCAGGATTGTCCCGCTGAAGGACAGTGTGGCGGGGGGCGGGGGTCATTCACTCACTGCGTGTTCCTCATTCCCCAAAGTTCCTCCCCTAAGGCGTTAACACTCCCACACTTCTACATCACGTCCATGTGGACCAAGCAGACTTTGGAGAAAGTCCCAAGGCAGAAAGCAGAGAGATGGCCAGGCACGTGCCTGAGGTGAGACATGTCACTCAGAGGGACTGTCCACTGACCAGCTCCAGGGTCCCCTGCCGAGGTCTGCGCTGGAGCCAGATGAGCCAGGGGTTCAGTTAGGCCTACGGAGGACAGTGCCTTGACTTTTCGTTGCTGCCTCTGCCACTGCCACCCTCACTAGTGTGTTCCTTGTTGCCTCAGTCGTGGGGCTGTCTTCTGGACCCTCTTCCTAGGGAACACAGTCACTGGTTAGGGTCTCAGTGTCCTGTCATAAACCAGCGCTAACAAGCCCTCTGACTCTTCTCTCCACACTTCACCCAGGCAGCTGTGGCACCTCTGCCTCATTTGTTGTAAGCTATTTTTATGTCCAACCGACAAAGAACCCAGCCAGCAACCTATTAAGTGTCCTTGCCAGGAAGTGAGATCTTGAGCCCTGGGACGGTGGTCCTGGGTTGATAAATGCTCCCTATACCATGCTCCCCTTCATACTCTACCTCCCTCCATCCAACACACTCAAGATCCACTCCCACACATGTTCCTGTCAGTACATTTTAGTGAGATCCTGAAGTTCTTCCAGTAAGAAAGCTGTCTGTTGCTGCCACAGTACTGCTTGGGCTATGCAGAGACCTGACCCAAATTATTAAAATCTGGTGATATCCATGTCTTGACTATTGTAAATAATGCTGCTCTGAATATTAGGGTCTTGTATCTTTTGTAAAAAGAGATTTATCTTTTCCAGTTATGTGTCAAGAAGTGAGCTTGCTGGGTCAGATGGTAACTCTAAACAACCTAAATTTTCATTAACAGATAAACTGATAAAGAAGATGTGGTGTGTGTATGTGTGTGTGTGTGTGTGTGTGTGTGTGTGTAATGGAATATTACTCAGCCGTAAAAAAGAAGCACCACAGATGTACCTAGAAATGATCATACTAAGTGAAGTAAGTCAGACAGAGAAGGACAAATTATCATATGATATCACTTATTTGTGGAACCCAAAAAAATGATACAAATGAATTTATTCACAAAGCAGAAATAGATTCACAGATATAGAAAACAAATGTATGGTTACCAAAAGGGAAACGGAGTTGGGGGAGGGATAAAGTCAGAGATTGAGATTAACAGATATACACCAGTATAAATAAAATAGACAAACCATAAGGACATACTGTATAGCGCAGGGAACTATCAATATATTCAATATCTTATGATAATATATCATGAAAAAGAATCTGTAAAAGAATATGTGTATATGTGTAACTCAATCACTTTGCCATACACCTGAAACTAACACAACATTGTAAATCAACTATGCTTCAATTAAAAAGTCTGATGGCAATTATGCAAGGTGGGGTTAATCTTGAAAAGGACAAGAATCATCTTCCATCTACCTCAGGTGAAGCCTTGTGTCCTCTGTTGGCAAAGAGGAGCCTCTCTTCTCTAGGAAGATGGAGGGGAGTATTTCTTCCCACTTAGAGGAATCCAGGGCTTTGAAATTCTCAGGTGCATCCACAAAACACGCCTGATGAAGGTGAAGAGATACAAGTCCATTAAAAAAACAAAAATGCTTCCAACCAGACTCCTTTCTCAGAAGTGCAGCCCCATTCTCTATTCTGGTGTCTCTCGTGCTCCTGGTTCCTTTCTTGGAAATAACCATCATGCTGATCCTTATTAAGAAGCAGGTCCCGATGCCTTCTGCTGTCCTGCTGCTCTCTTGGGACTAGCTAGACGATTTCTCCCAGAACAGATGTCTTTTTCTGGAAGAGCTCCTGCTGGCACCCACACTGTAGGACTTGGCTTCAGTGCCATGAACCACTTAAGGGAGATGAGGACACAGCAACACTCATCACTGGTGACCTGAGGCTGTTTGATAACAGCAATAGCTGTGTGCAGCATCTCAGTCGAGTCACTGGAGTCCCCTGTGCTGGCTCCAGAAATCACTTTGGAATTGGCATTGCTCTGGTTTGCTTCATGATCTCTCCAAATTCAGCTTCATTCACCATTGAGGGTCGAAAGCCCAAACCTTGTCTGCCAAGGTGGATAGAGGGGTCGAAGGCCTTCATGTAAATATCTGATGGAGGCCCTACTGTAGCATTTGGTGAAGGAAATAAGGCTGGATTGAGGTAAAGGGCAGGTGGAATGGCCCAGGGAGAAGTATAGCTACAAAAGGAGGTAATGGAGGGGCAGGAGATGCTTGTGGGAGATGCCAGAAGGAAGAGGAAGACTCCAAATGTTGAGGAAAGAGGCGGTAGGGATAGAATTGGGCCTGAGATCAGACTCATCAGGTGAAGGACTGGAGGAAAGCGATTGAAGTCAGGCAGCACATGGCAGGGCTTATCCTTTTAGGCAGGTGTGAGTACAAGGTTCTCAATGTATGGCCATCAGCAGAATTACTAGAATACTGTGTTAGTCCTTTATATCTATTTCCACTCTTGAGACTCAAACGCATTCACATTCTGAGCCTCTACCTCAAATTATGACAGGTCTGCCAGGTGGCTAACCCCATGTCCGCTTTTTCTCCATTAAGTACTTTTCTGGAAAAAGTTTCCAATAATTTTGTGGACCGGGTTTTCAGAGGCTACCACCACCTCAGCATACCCCCACTGGCTATTTGCCCCATTCTCTGCAAATTTCAACCCCAGCACATCACAGACTCCTACAAAGGGAATAACCTGGCTCAGGACCTGGTCTGCAGTCCACCAGGAGAAGCCACTCACATGGACAGCGGGTTGTCTATTACTCCAGCCACTGCAGGTATGCAGAATTGCCTGCAGGACGTTGTTGCTGGGCTTGGAGTTGCCTCCTGGTGAACAGGAGGTGGTGCCTCGGAACTGCTGCTTCTGTCATCTGAGGGCTGTGAGGTGGACATCAATGAATGGGGTTGCTTTTCCCATAACATCCAAGCTGTGATGTGGTTCCAGCTGAAGGAGGCATGGTGAGAGTCCTGCAATGCCCACTGAGGGTGGTTCTTCAGGCATCTGCAGGCAAGCTGTATCTAACATGAGAAGAAACAGGGCATGTAAGGTGAGACTTGGCTTGTGGGAGGGAGAGGCACTGGAGACCCTTCTGGCTCAGTGGGAAGAGACTAAACTGGACTGAATTCTTCCTCTGTTCTCTGAACATTTCTAACATAGCCCTTAATCAGTCACTGAGGGAGTCTCCCCAGGGTTGAAAAGCCATGTTGCCTTGGGTCAGAGGCTACAGCTTATAGCTTTTTCTCCTTGTTCCCAACCCCATCCTCGCCTCCCCTTAAGACAGGGCACCTGTCAACTGGCCCAGTGGTGTAAACAATGTGCTTAACCTCAAGGGCAGCTCTGGGGATCTTTTTAAAATGTAGAGATAATCAAATAAGGCGACAATTCATGAAAAAAAAAATCAAAAATGGCTGGAAAAGCCATTTACCTAGAGGACTTTTTTCACCCCATCTTTATTTTGTTTTCACTTGATATAGTTTTTATTACTACTGATAGCAACTGGGGAGAGATGTCTTGTCCTGCTGTTGTTCACTATTTATCTTTCTGGTAGGTTGAAAACTGTGTAAGAAACTTGATGATGCTGTCAAGTCTTTTAATCTGCATTGTGTTTCTTCAGTTTTGTAACAACACATTTTAAAATGAGAAATGGGATGTGAGTTGCTAGGAAAAAACCAAAAGACAAATACTATGTGATTCCATTGGTATGAGTTATCAAAGTAGGCAAATTCATAAAAGCAGAAAGTATACTTGGTAGTGACCAAGTACTCCTTCTTTGAAGGAGCCAGCTCTAAAGTGTTGCCATTGGCCGTACTAAATAATATCATTTTAAAAGTCCATGATTCCCCAAGTGATACGCAAGAGAAAGAGGAAAAGATCTTCTTTATAGAGAGTAACTTACAGAGAAGGACATAAGGTATAGAAACAAAATCATTTCATTAGAAATCATCATTTTGTAACCCTTGGATAATAACCGATTCAGCCAAGGATTAGTAAAGGATGCTTAAACCATTGGGTGAAAGTTCATTGGAGAACAAGATAGTTATCACTCCACAGGTCCTTTACCCCACAGATTCTTTTTTAATTAAGAAGGAAAAGATACATGTTTATGGTGAAGATATCTAGCAGACATGCCTTAACCAAGTGATCAAATTGTTTCTCAGTAATAACAGAATAAATTTATATTCTGTACCTCTTTCTCACAAGCTACAGGGGGAAATACACAATATCATTTATGCAGTAGTTTTGCCAAAATGTTTAACGTGAATCTAATCATTAGGACTAATCCAGAACTATGCTATTTTCAATAAAACAATTCAGAGTCTTCAAAATGTCAGTGTCAGGAAAGAAAAAAGAAAAGATGGAGAGATACTGTTCTATATTAAAGAGAATGAAAGAGGCATAATGTCAAGTATAATGCATACATCTGGATTTTAAAAATATGTATATGCTATTTTGGGGAGAAGGCAATGGCACCCCACTCCAGTACTCTTGCCTGGAAAATCCCATGGATGGAGGAGCCTGGTAGGCTGCAGTCCATGGGGTCGCTAAGAGTCGGACATGACTAAGCGACTTCACTTTCACTTTTCACTTTCACGCATTGCAGAAGGAACTGGCAACCCACTCCAGTGTTCTTGCCTGGAGAATCCCAGGGACAGGGGAGCCTGGTGGGCTGCCGTCTATGGGGTCGCACAGAGTCAGACACGACTGAAGCGACTTAGCAGCAGCATGTGCTATTTTGAAGATAAATGGACTCTATGTTAGATGACATTAAGGCAATGTTAAATTTCTTATGAATGACAATAATAGGAGTGGAAAGTCATTGAGAGTGTCATTTGGGGTGAAATATCATGATGTTTGAGCTTCCCAAGTGGCACTAGTGGTTAAGAACCTGCCTGCCAATGCAGGAGACATAAGAGACGTGGGTTCAATCCCTGGGTTGGGAAGGTCCCCTGGAGGAGGGCACGGCAAACCCACCCCACTATTCTTAGCTGGAGAATCCCATGTACAGAGGAGCCTAGCGGTCTGCAGTCCAGTGGGGCACAAAGAGTCCGACATAACTGAAGCAACTTAGCACACATCATGTTGTTTTCAACTTATTAAATGATTTGGAAAGTATATTTTTAAACATTTACATTTTATGTATCATATAAAAGTTATATACATATATAAATATAAATATATGGAAATAGACAAAGAGACTGAGTAGAAACAATGACTGTCCTATTAGCAGTGAGCATTCCTAGGACCCAAACTGTGGTCCTGAAATGCTATTTCTCACTAAAAGAAATCAGAGATTCTGGGGAATAAATGGCTGATTCCAAGTCTGTAGCAGAAAATAACAAGAAGGGCCTAGAATATATTGTCTCTCAAATACCAAGGAAGTTATCAAAGACTGTTAGGATCATCTCAAAAAGGCTCCCAGTCCACCTGAAGATTTCACTGGGCAAAGATGGGACAGTTGGAGCTTCAATCATGATAATAATAATTTGGATGGGTTAAAACAAATCAAATATGTTTAAATCTGTAAGCTCAAAAAAAATTGATCACCTTCAGAATGTGTTGGTTTCCCTGGTGGCTCAGCTGGTAAAGAATCCACCTGCAATGAGGGAGACCTGGGTTCAATCCCTGGATTGGGAAAATCCCCTAGAGACGGGAACGGCTACCCACTCCAGTATTCTGGCCTGGAGAATTCCGTGAACCATATGGTCCATGGGGTCGCAAAGAGTCAGACACGACTGAGTGATTTTCACACACAGAATGTGATAGGATATCAATGTATTGTCTTTAAATCTGGTTTAAACAACAACAATCTATCCTGCCTTCCTATTTGAACTATACCACTATCTACTTCTGCTTTATTGACTATGCCAAACCCTTTGACTGTGTGGATCACAATAAACTCTGGAAAATTCTGAAAGAGATGGGAATACCAGACCACCTGACCTGCCTCTTGAGAAACCTATATGCAGGTCAGGAAGCAACAATTAGAATTGGACATGGAACAACAGACTGGTTCCAAATAGGGAAAGGAGTACATCAAGGCTGTATATTGTCACCCTGCTTATTTAACTTCTATGCAGAGTACATCATGAGAAACGCTGGGCTGGAAGAAGCACAAGCTGGAATCAAGATTGCCAGGAGAAATATCAACAACCTCAGATATGCAGATGACACAACCTTTAGGGCAGAAAGCGAAGAAGAACTAAAGAGCCTCTTGATGAAAGTGAGAGAGGAGAGTGAAAAAGTTGACTTAAAACTCAACATTCAGAAAACGAAGATCATGGCATCCAGTCCCATCACTTTATGACAAATAGATGGGGAAACAGTGTCAGACTTTATTTTCTTGGGCCCCAAAATCACTGCAGATGGTCACTGCAGCCATGAAATTAAAAGATGCTTGCTCCTTGGAAGGAAAGTTATGACCAACCTAGACAGCATATTAAAAAGCAGAGATGTTACTTTGCCAACAAAGATCACTCTAGTCAAGGTTTTGGTTTTTCCTGTGGTCATGTATAGATGTGAGAGTTGGACTATGAAAAAGTTGAGCACCAAATAATTGATGCTTTTGAACTGTGGTGTTGGAGAAGACTCTTGAGAGTCCCTTGGACAGCAAGGAGATCCAAACAGTCTATCATAAAGGAAATCAACCCTGAATATTCATTGGAAGGACTGATGTTGAAGCTGAAACTCCAAAACTTTGGCCACCTGATGCAAAAAGCTGACTCATTTGAAAGGACCCTGATGCTGGGAAAGATTGAAGGTGGGAGGAGAAGGGGACGACAGAGAACGAGATGGTTGATGGCATCACCGATTCAATGGACATGAGTTTGGGTAAACTCCGGGAGTTGGTGATGGACAGGGAGGCCTGGTGTGCTGCAGTCCATGGGGTCACAAAGAGTCAGACATGACTGAGCAGCTGAACTGAACTGAGTAACCAAATAATAGATTAGGAGGAGAATCTCTTTATAATAATATTTCAACTAACAGATGAAATAGAAATTATTAAAATTAGAACATCTGCATTCTTCAAACCAAATGAATGACTAGCTACAGGCAGTAAGCATTATCAGTGGCTGCTGACATCACCCCAGGGGAGACAACCAGATGTGCTTCCTACAGAAGTACCCAACACCTCGTTGCCTTGACAACAGGATTAGTGTGATCCAGCTGCCAATTTGCAGGAAATACAGAGGACAGAGAATATGTTGAAATACACCACGAGTGTGCAATCAGCAGAATCCAGACTGGGAAACCCTGCTGGTCAAAGGATGCAGATGAGATATAAGGAAATGAAAGGGACTGTTAATTTAAAACTTAAAATACACTTTTAACTTTTTATTTTATATTGGAGTATAGCCAATTAACAATGTTATGATTTAATAGTTTCAGGTGGACAGCAAAGGGACCCATATACACGTACCCATTCTCCCCCAAACTACCCTCCCATCCAGCCTGCCACGTAACAGTGAACAGAGTTCCCTATACTATACAGTAGGAACTTGTTTGTATCTGTTTTAAATATAGCAGTGTGTGTATGTCAATCCCAGGGCTTCCCACATGGCACTAGTGGTAAAGAACCAGCATGCCATTGTGGGAGACATATAGACTCAAGTTTGATCCCTAGGTCGGTAAGATCCCCTGGGGGAGGCAACCCACTCCAGTATTCTTGCCTGAAGAATCCCATGGACAGAGGCACCTGGTGGGCTACAGTCCATAGGGTCGCAAAGAGTTGGACACGACTGAAGTGACTTAGCACGCACACATGCACATGTCGATCCCAAACTCCCTGTTTCTTCCCCCATTCTAACCACCTGGCAGCTATAAGTCCATTCTCTACGTCTGTGAGTTTGTTTCTGTTTTGTAAATGAGTTCATTTAAGTCATTTTTAATAGATAGGACTAAATTATAATATCCAGGGACATTTTATCACAATTGGGTGATAAAGTTATTTGCAAAGTAACAATTACTATAAAAGTAATTGAGAAGAAAGTGTTCATCATTGAAATGAGTCTCATGGACAGGGCTTCTAAAGTAGAAGGTAAAGTTTTATTTTCTGTCCGGGGTTGTAGTTTCAAAGTTGTTCACTTTTATAAAAAATAAATTGTTGTATATTTTTGTGTAGTTTTCTATCTTTATTTTTATAGTCTAATAAAATTGTTTTGAAAGAGAGAAAGATACTTTAGCAGACACACCAACCAACTGCAATCTGTGGACCTTGTTTGAATCCTAATTTGAACAAACCAATTAACAGCTATTTATGAGATAATCAGGAAATTAGAACATTGACTAGATCTTTGATGATATTTAGGTATTATCTTTTAATTTTAGATGCAAATTAAAGATGTTAATTTTAGATCTTATTATTTAAAAATGTACACTGAAATATTTTACATAATGCCTGAGATTTACTTCAAAATAATACATTGAGAATAGAAATGGCAGGTAGGTGTATAAAAGAAACAAAGTGGCCAAAGTTGATAATTTGTGAGACTGGCTGCAGAATACATAGGGGAGTCATTATATTATCCCATCTACTTCTGTGCATGTGTGAAATTTTCCATAAAAAGTAATTTCTATTACTGACATGATTTAGATGACTAGTTCATAAGCAAAAGAAAGCTGGACCCCTAAGTTCCTGTTTGCAAATGATTCAGACAGCTGTCTCTTCAATGAACCACTCTGAAAAGTCTCCCTCCATGGAACAATTGTTTAAGTCGACCAAAACTTAACTGTTTAAGTCAACCAAGACTTCAGGACCAGGTGTCATTTTTCAGATAAAATGTCCCTGCATACCAAATGTCCCAATGCTTCTTTAAGATCAGACTGACCAAATAAAATACACTTTCACTTCTCTGTGGAGAGCTAGGGACTGTGAACCACAGACTCCACTGAGTACCTGGCCTGCCCATGAGTTGATGCCCAGATTGGTAATGTATAGGACAGAACCTTCCATTCCATTCTGCAGAATTTCGAGTCCAGACCAAAAATCTGTCTCTGAAATGCCTCCCACAATTTTTGAACAGCTGCTCAATCTCAAGTTAGCACCAAAAGTAAAACATAATAATATGGGTTGTTTTTTAAGGCCTTGATGTCTCGATTTTGTCATGCTGACATCAGCAGCATATGCCTACTGGTGTGGCAAATTGAGAATAAAATGTTTCTATGACCATGCTGCTGATTTTTAAAAATAACATTGCTAATGAGCCAGCTGTGATTAGACAGGAAAACATTAATAATCATTTATGCAGTTTCTTTTGTCCTAAACAATTCTCAGATGTTACTCTATCTTTTCAAAACTGCAATACAGATATCATACAGATGGCCCATTTGATGGGTTCTATTTTTAAATAAGCAACCTGGGAGACCATTGTTTTTATTAAAAGGTAGGGAAAATAATTTATCCCAGCACTAAGAGTAAATTATTTTTCTGACAAAATGATGTACTTTTTATAAGACAGTGTTGCCAGTTCGTGAATGTACAGTGATTTATCTCCCTGGAACTTGAAAATGAGGGCAATAAAGAATGACTTAAGGGTTAAACTCTACAATCAATATAGTGTGATAAGGGCTGAGAATACAAAACTGCTTAGAAACCAGATAGCTGTCAGGTCAGCAAGCCTGGGCTGTGAAAGAATGAATATATTATGATACCTAAAGGGTATGTTCACCAAAGTGTGTGGGAGCAGGTGATGTTGATCCATCATAGAAATATAGGAAAGAGTGTCACTCAAACAAGTGTTGGCTCTGTGTGTCTACACATTGTTCTGGGTACGACAATCGTAACCAATGGCTCTGAATTATTTGAGTCTCATGGAAAGATCACCCCTAACATGAGCCAGATGCGTCAGGCTTTGAAAACTCAAGGCAGAGGTCACAGACTTGAATGTGGACACCTAAACTTGCTCCCAGCTGGATTTGTCTGGTTCTGTTAGGTTCTTTTTTAACGTGTGTTTATATGTGTGTGTACTCAGTCGCCCAGTCTTATCTGACTCTTTGCAACCCCCTGGACTCTACCCTGCCAGGCTCCTTTGTCCATGGAACTTTCCAGCCAAGAATACTGGAGTGGGTTGCCATTTCCTACTCCAGGGTATCTTTCCCACCCAGGGATCGAACCCATGTCTCCTGCATTTGGCAGGCGGATTCTTTACCACTGCACTACCTGGGGAGCCCAATATTCAAATTAATTGGAAACTTTTAAAATGTAAATATTTTATATAAAATTCTTCATTTATTACTTTTTTTGAGAAAAATCCCACATTGCCATGTGGCAACAATCAGCTAGAACTGTGTAAGAGTTGTCCCCTGCAGACAGCTCCCGCCATCCACAGCCTCCACCAGCATCTTCACTCAGCTCACTTACCTCTCAGACCCCTGGACACATCTGCACTGGCTGCCCCTAGCTTAATACCTTCAGCTACTCAGCTGGTCTTACTTCCTGTGTACTGAATCCATGCTCAGCCTACAATCTCCTAGTCCCAGTCTGACTTCCCTTGTTGGTTTACTTTAGGAAGAAAACGAGTTGGACATGTCAATGTAAGGACTCCTGCCTTTGTGACAGTTTTGTTTCATGGCTCAGTAAGAAGCTGGCATTTTGATTTTACACATCAATCTCTGGTAACTCAGCCCTAGGGAGATGAATCCACTCTTGGTGTAACAACAAAGTCAGGTCTCAGCCTCCAAGGCTGAGAATCAAGCTTCTACTGCTGCTAAGCTCTCAGTGGCAAGCTCCCTAACTCAGTGACTTGGGACTGAACCATTCAATACCACTATATAGAATCCTCCACGAAGAAGACAGTTTTTACTGAAAAGGTCCTATATGCTCTAATTTTGTTTTGTAAATCACATTTGTGGAAGAATGAGTGCCTTTTCAGACTCTTCTAAGAGAAGATAAGAAACCTGATCTTCTCTACTTTGTGAATGTCATTGCCTCTGCAGTCACCCACTAGCCTCCTATATTTTATAATTTAGAAAATGTCCACCTACATATTGCACCTCAATTGTGTCATCTGCCAAAAAGCAAGATGATTGGGAAAGAAAATCTTACAAACACTTCCTACACATTCACACATTGCCAAGGCTTTACATCATAGGCATTTGGGAGTCCCACTGTGCCTGAAAGAACTTTAGAACGATTCATGCAAGAAATAACTTGGGAAAAGATAATTCTGAAAGATTCTCTTTAGCATGGGGGTTGTAATGCTAACTGGTGTAGCAACTCTGATGTTTAAGATCCTCCAACTCTTTTCCCATTTCAATCATAAGTGTACACGTCGCATTCATTCATTCATTAAAAAAAAAGGTTACCAAGCCATCTGTTGGGCTTCCCAGGTGGTGCTAGTGGAAAAGAACCTGCCTGCCAGTGCAGGAAATGAAAGAGATGCAGGTTTGATCCATGGGTCAGGAAGATCCCCTGGAGGAGAGCATGGCAACCCACTCCAATATTCTTGCCTGGAGAATCCTATGAACAGAGGATCCTAGTGTGCTATGGTCCATGGTCACACAGAGTCGGACACGGCTGAAGCGACTTAGCACAAATGAGCATGAGCAAAGCCATCTATTATGTGCAGGTGACCAATAGCCTGCACCTAAAGCCAATAGAAAGCAGTTTTCCTAGACTTAGTATCAATGATCATAATAACAATGACATTTTTGCCTTTATAACCATATGATTGATTTCAGTTGTTTTGATGTCTACACTACAGGATAGAACTGTTTGGCAGCTTACAAGGATTTTTAGAAAGTGCCAAGTGGTTCTACACTTACGATTTTTGTTTTCCTCCTGTAAAGAGATATCTTTGGTCACCTAACTGGCTGCTAAGTGGCTTCAGTCGTGTCCAACTCTGTGCGACCCCGTAGATGGCAGCCCACCTGGCTCCCCCGTCCCTGGGATTCTCCAGGCAAGAACACTGGAGTGGGTTGCCATTTCCTTCTCCAATGCATGAAAGTGAAAAGTGAAAGGAGTTCACTACAAAATAGTTGATGCTGAAGCTGTCAACTATTTAGTGAATATTTCTGAGTATTGCTTCTAAGTAATTTTTAAAACACAACAGAATGTCAGAAACTCTATTCTATCTCTGTCCTTTGTATATCATTCCTATGTATCACATGGTTGCCTGGAGAATCGTATGGACTGAGGATTCTGGTGGGCTACGGTCCACAGGGTCACACAGAGTTGGACATGACTGAAGCGACTTAGCATGAATGAGCATGAACAAAGCCATTTTTTATGTGAAGATGACCAAGAGCCTGCACCTAAAAATGAAGTGAATATGTGGCATATTGAGAAACCATAATTAGATGTATTTCTTAAAATTATGTTTTTGGAATCACAGATGCATTTGGTTAATAAATAGTGTGTGTGTGCTCACTCATTCAGTCATATCTACAGTCCACCTTCTGGACTGTAGCCCAACAGGCTCTTCTCTCCATGGAATTTTCCAGGCAAGAATACTGGAGTGGGTTGCCATTTGCTACTCCAGGGGATCTTCCCCATTTGGTTCTCTTGCATCTCCTGCATTTGGCAGGCAGTTTCTTTACCACTACACCACCTGGGAAACCCACTTATTAAATTAGTCACATATAAAAAGATCTTAACTGAGTGGTTTTTCAGAGATTTCATTTCTGCAAAATGGAGGACTTCCAAGGCTGATTGTTTCCTCACTAAAGTATCAATACATTTTCAATGACAGGGAGAAGTATTGGGGTCAATTCCTTATCAGGGTTACAAGCTAAGTTTATTTTAGATCTTGCTTTCTAAGAATCAAAGAGAAAGACAGAGGAACAGAAAAATGACCACATTTTGAAGGACTGCATATTGCTGCATTAATTATAGAATTGACAGTCCAGCTCCAGTAACTTAAATGAGGCAACTGACATTGGCCTAGAAGTGGGTTTTATCCCATAAAGATGTTATGTTTCTTGAATTTAATGATTTCATAGAATTCAGATAGAGATAGGAACATCAGAGGTACAATTATAATGTAAATAACAGTACATTACAATTCAGGTAAGCAGGATCTATTTTTTTCCTAAAGTAGATCTACTTGAGTGAAAACTTGTTCTCTCTCCTGTAAACTCAGTCAGCAACAAATCAAGGAATTTAGTCACCTGACAAATAGTGGTCTGGAAGCTATGTGAGATTATGTGTTTTTCAGTTCAGTTCAGTTGCTCAGTCGTGTCCAACTCTTTGCGACCCCATGAATCACAGGATGCCAGGGCTCCCTGTGCATCACCAACTCCCAGAGTTCACTCAAACTCATGTCCATCGAGTCGGTGATGCCTTCCAGCCATCTCATCCTCTGTCGTCCCCTTTTCCTCCTGCCCCCAATCCCTCCCAGCATCAGTCTTTTCCAATGAGTCAACTCTTCTCATGAGGTGGCCAAAGTATTGGAGTTTCAGCTTTAGCATCAGTCCTTCCAATAAATACTCAGGACTGATCTCCTTTAGGATGGACTGGTTGGATCTCCTTGCAGTCCAAGGGACTCTCAAGAGTCTTCTCCAACACCACAGTTTGAAAGCATCAATTCTTTGGCCCTCAGCTTTCTTCACAGTCCAACCCTCACATCCATACACGACCACTGGAAAAACCATAGCCTTGACTAGACGGACCTTTGTTGGCAAAGTAATGTCTCTGCTTTTCAATAGGCTATCTAGGTTGGTCGTAACTTTCCTTCCAAGAAGTAAGCATCTTTTAATTTCATGGCTGCAATCACCATCTGCAGTGATTTTGAAGCCCCCAAAAATAAAGTCTGACACTGTTTCCACTGTTTCCCCATCTATTTCTCATGAAGTGATGGGATCAGATGCCATGATTTTAGTTTTCTGAATGTTAAGGTTTAAGCCAACTTTTTCAATCTCCACTTTTACTTTCATCAAGAGGCTTTTTAGTTCTTCTTCACTTTCTGCCATAAGGGTGGTGTCATCTGCATATCTGAGGGTATTGATATTTCTCCCAGCAATCTTGATTCCAGCTTGTGCCTCTTCCAGCCCAGCATTTCTCATGATGTACCCTGCATATATAAGTTAAATAAGCAGGGTGACAATATACAGCCTTGACGTACTCCTTTCCCTATTTGGAACCAGGCTGTTGTTCCATGTCCAGTTCTAACTGTTGCTTCCTGACCTGCATACAGGTTTCTCAAGAGGCAGGTCAGGTGGTCTGGTATTTCCATCTCTTTCAGAATTTTCCACAGTTTATTGTGATCCACACAGTCAAAGGCTTTGGCATAGTCAATAAAGCAGAAATAGATGTTTTTCTGGAACTCTCTTGCTTTTTCCATGATCCAGTGGATGTTGGCAACTTGATCTCTGGTTCTTAAAAACTTTTAAATGACAACTATATTATTTTATCATCATAACAAAACAATGACCATGAGTTTTATGTGGGAACCTTGCAATTCATTTTAAAACCACCTTAGCAACCTGCAGGTAAGCATAGAGATTTGACAGCCAATGAGGACATTTGATGGCCTCACAGGGGTGGATTCAGTATGATATTTTATAGCAAAAGGGAAAAAATACCAAGCTGAATGCCAAGTATCACACATTCTGTAAGCAACCACAGAAGGATAGATTCCGTGTGTTACACACAGTTACCTGTGCTACTCAAAGTCATGGCCCAGCTACTCTAAACATGAAGGACAGAAGGCTCGTGACTCTTCTGCCTGGTATTTACCTTGCAAAGCAAAGGCTGTAGTGAGCCGAAACCACTACAGAACCTTTGGCTTCAGAATTAGACCTTAGAATCTTTGTGACCTTGACCAGTTTTCATAACCTGAGTCTAAGATTTGATCTATAAAATTAATACATTTAATCTATAAATTCCAGCTAGAATGTCATCTTTGGCGGGGACAGGAATCTCTCTGTTTTTTGCCTGGAACACTTGATAATTTGTTAAATAAACAAATAAATCAATAGATTTATTCATATTTACTTGGATATATGCAAAGAAACTCTGGAAACTTTCTTAAGAAAATAACAGTTGTTATTAGGGCAGGGGAAGTGGAAGAGGTGGTCTAGATAAATTGAGGATGAGGTGGGAAGGAGATCCCAATTTTTGAGTTTTGAACCATATGAATTATATATATATATAATTGTACAGATATATAAATCAGACCTCATTGTTGTTAAAGTCACCTACCATCTCTGACAGGCCTGATTTCTTTCTCTCCACTCTCTAAAGAGACTACCCTTTCCTGTCTCTTTCCTGCATCTCCTTAATTTCTCCATGAAACCTCAAAATAACAAATTTTCTTCCTGCTTATCTGTTTTGTAGGAATAAATGTTGTACGAAAAGTATGAAATAGAACTTCAATTTCAAAACAGAGATACTCTACTCAAATACAGAATGTGATCAAGTAAAGATTTAATAAACAAAACTAACCACAAAAAGTTGAACCCAAAGAGAAAGGTCAATAAGGAAGAGCGATGGTGACTTCAGAGGGTTTGAGAAGTTCATGGTACATGATGGCAACTGCTTTGTGGGCATTGGCCCTCACTCCCAGGGGTCATGTGATGGATGTCCATGGTGTAGCAGGTGAAGTGACCTCTGGACTGGGAACAGGTTTTCTGGCATTCTCCCTGCTGAGCATCTCCCTGAGCCCAGATATCTGCTTCTGGGCTGCATTCTCCACTATTCTGATCAAAGGACTCCTTGGTGTTAGGGCATCTGAGGCAAATGTCCCAGGGAGACCAAGAGAATACAAACAAGCAGATCTGCAGTGTGGTGAGAAGAAAACAGAAGAGGCCCGTGAGTTGGCATGTGTTATGTGCTATGAATTCATTTACATAGTCATCAGCAGAAGCAACATGATCCAAAGTCAAGATAAAGCCCAGAGCCTTGCCTTCCTTCAAATCTCCAGGGAGTCTGAATATAAGTCAAATTTTAAAACATAGAGGCTTTCTTCTTCCCTTTCCACCTCCCTCCCGTGTTTCCAGCCAGTTTTAGGCAAGTGAATCATTATTCTAGCCAAATTCCTCTAGAAAGGAAAGAACAAGCTTAATCCATCTTCATTTCTCTCCTCTGACAAAGTAGGTAAGACAGTGATGATATCAGTCTTTTAACTCAAGGGATCTTGCTCACAGGGATTTAATGAATATTCGTTAATACACAGTGATAAGCAATGCAAAAATATAAGGCACAGCAAAGTGATAAGGCCATAAATTACAAATTCCTAAGCCCTTATTATGCAGAAAACTAATTTCTTCTTACTACATTAAGATCTGACCATCCCTAGATCCAAAAAAGTGTTTTTATGCACTTCTTTGAATTTTAATTATGTATAAATGAGAACTGGAAGGAGTAATTTTAAATACAAAGGTTTATTTCTAAATTCTTACAAAATCATTTCTCTTTATGTAAAACTGCTAGTGAACAATGGTCTTCCAGTCTCAACAATTGTCAGAGTCACATGCCACAATGACCTGTAAATACTGTATATCAAGACAAAGTCTAAAAGGATGCTTTAAATCCACTCATTAGATTGTCCATTCTATTTAATCCACTAACCTAGAAAATCGTGTTAATGAAATTAGAGGTTGAAATCAACATTTTCGGAACTGCTGCTTGATATTTTTCAATATTGGCTGTTGCTTCTACCCTGAAGCACTATAATGACATCACCCCTTGAGAATCTCCCCCTCAAAACTGTCTGTCACGCAACTCCAGAGAAGCACATCATTCAGTTCTTTGTGTTTTCCCCTAGTTACTCACCACCGTGACTGTGGTTATGTTTCTACTGTGGGAGTCACACAATGGGAGAGAAGCAGGCCCCATAACATCTCCAGGTTACATAAGCACCTACCCGAAAGGAGCAACCCAGATTCTCTGAGTGGCATCCACAGAGAGAGGCTCAGACTCCAAATAGCAAGTCTGCTCTGAGCAGCAAGAAGACATAGTTCCACTTATGATATTCAGAGACTGCAGCCATCTACAAAATTGGACTTTCCTAGAGCACTAACCAGAAGTCACGCTTCACGGTCAAGTACTGGAGGAAGGGCTAACACAGAAAGATCCAGCAGTTGCCATGGCAGCAGCAACAGGACTGGAAAGGTTTCCAGAAGCAGGTCTGTCTCAAGAGTTTGTAATGCACCACATGCTGTCTGTGTTTAACACAGGCTAAATGAAGACAAATACAGTGTGTTTTCCTACCCCCTCTGTCAGTTTGCATTATGATTATCTGGTGAAATTCTGGAGAGGCAAGTGTGATTATTCTCTGACCCAGGTCTTCAAGTTAACCTGCAACAAAGAAGACTTAAGCCTTCCTCTTCCTCTTGTGCAGGAAAAGCAGCACAAGCCAATCACTGACCTAGGCTTAACCAGGTTGGCTGAAATTTCTGGTTATACTGTCACATTTACCTGTTTCTAACTACAGAGTGATTGATTAAGTAGCAAAGCTGTTTCAACCTCTATAGTATTACTTGGAAATATTAAGAGTTAATCCAGATGGTACAGGGAAATAGTCTTTGAATCTAAATTCATTTCAGAAAAAGCAATAAAGGGTTATTCCTTTCCCTCTTTATTCTCAAGTAATTTGCAGAACAAAATTAAGCTCTGATTGCTGATGTCAACTCTTCCCTGGGACAGGATGCCAGACCCTCAGATGTGGGTCCTTTCTCTAGAAGAATTTTACCCTTCCCCCATCCTAGGGAGACCAACTTACTTTTTTATTATTATGGTAACATATACACAACTTAAAATTTACTGTTTTAACCACTTTTAAGTGTACAATTGAGTGACATTAGGTGTACAAAAAATGCTATGTAACCACCACCACCACCACCATCCAGTTCCAGAACTTTTTCATGATCCCAAACAGAAACTCTGTACCCGTTAAACAGTAACTCCCCACTACTCCCTCCCTTCACTTTCTGGCAACCACGATTCTACTTTCTGTCTTGATGAATTTGCCTATTCTATATATAATTTGCCTATATATAGCTGAAATCATATAATATTTGTCCTTTTATGTCTGACTTCCTTCACTTAATATAGTGTTTTCAAGGTACATCCATGTTGTTGCATGTGTCAGAAGTTCCTTCCTTTTTAAGGCCTAATAATATTCCACTGTATTTATATTCAACATACACACATTGTATACATATTTTGTTTTTCTGATCCACTGTTGATGGACATTTGGGTTGTTCCTATCTTTGGCTACTGTGAATAATGCTATTATGAATATTGGTGTTAAGTCCCTATTTGAGTCTCTGGTATCAGTTCTTTGGGGTATATACTAGAAGTAGAATTGCTAAATCATATGCTAATTCCAACTTTAACTTTTTGAGAAACCATCAAACTGGTTCCCCTGGTGGCTGTAGCATTTTACATCCTCAGCAAGTTCCCCCTTTTAATGCCTTTAAAGTCCATAAAGGCATTATGTACTTTATGTCCTTTGCATCACTTTCCCAAATTTTGAAGTGATGGGGGAAGATTGCCATCCCTATTTTCAATACATTTCCTGATGTCACACTGATATCTTAGTAAGTTAAAGTCAGTAAACATTTGTTGAATGCCTGCTATGAGCCAGAAACATGCTAGGCATTAAAGATACAATGACCTCAAAGCTTAGTGAAGAAGATAGACATGCAAATGCAAAAGTGTAGTGTAATGAATCCAATAATTAGAAGGATATGCAAGTTAATAAGGGGCAGGAAAAGCTCTGCAGAAGGGATGACTGAGCTGGGTTTTGAATGATGAACAGGAGTTTGCCATGTAGGAGGAAGGAGAATAGCCCAAGTAGGGAATAGTAAGTTCAAAGAACACCCAAGAGAACAAGGCACTCTCAGGGAACAAGGGAGAGTTCGTTATGCTACAACTCACTGCCTACCTTCTGGTTCATTGGTGTCCCCACTTCCTTGGTGGCTCAGAGGGTAAAGAACCTGCCTGCAATGCAGGAGACTCAGGTTCAATCCCTGGGTCAGGAAGATCCCCTGGAGAAGGGAATGGCAACCCACTCCAATATTGGCTCCTCAGTATTCTTGCCTGGAGAATTCCATGGACAGAGGAACCTGGCAGGCTCCAGTCCATGGAGTCGCAAAGAGTCAGACACAACTGAGTGACTAACACTTTCAGAAACTCTGTTGACAGGGGTAAAGACATGCATATGTGTATGTGTTCATACATGGACTTGCATTTGAAGGCTTGCAGAGGTGGGACTTTACCAAGTGGTGTCTAGATTCTTGTGATTTGTGGACAGTAGAGATGCTGAGGGAAGGAGATTTCAGGGTGATGCTGACACTTTGAGGTATTGAAGTGATTGTTACCAACCAAAACTTTAAGGTCTCCAGAGATAGGAAGTATGACTTACAACTTTAGAAAAATTTACTTTTGAGTCACCCAGTTTCAACAATATGGCAGATTAAGGAACCTGAAAACCCTCCCACTGCAACTCCTAGAAACGGTTTGTAAAATACAATTAAAATTCTTATAAATGAAAATCCAAATTAACACATACACAAAATAGGGACACGCCCTGATGCCAGAAAGGAGGTCAGTGGAAGCCAGAGCAGTGACCTGAAACTGTAGCCACAGGAGTTCAGGGACAAGGATGCAGGAAGGATGGTGAAGGAGTGGCAGAGTTTCCTTGCTTCTATAACGGCAGCAGAAAAGCAGAAGTGAGAGTCAACAACAAGGAGTGTGGTCTGGAATAATGGACACAGTCATGGGACTGCCAGTCCGTGCCTTTGCCATAGCGTGTCAGTTAGAAGCAGGTCCTGGGTCTCACTCACAAGAAAAGGGGTTTACACAGGCCGTGAATACCAGAAGACGGGGATCAAGGGGGCCCAATTTAGGGTCTGTCCACTGCGTGTGTACAGATGTTCAGTAGTGCCACATTCCAGAAGTATCTATCAAGACATTTCTACTAACATCAGAGCAGGGTCCAAAATTCTCATGCCATAAGTAGGACTCTAGTGACATGCTTTGTCCCATGGCCATTGCCTATAAATGTTGAAGAATACAGGATTTCCTAGTTTTTGTTTATTTTGTGAAAATACTACATGGTTATGGAAACACCTCAAACAGTGCAGATAAGGATAAGTACAAAGGACAGGTTCTCGTCTCCTTTCCCATTCACAGACCCCCTGCTACTATTCAGAAGTTATCTTTGGAGATGGTTTGTGGATAGTGTGAGTAATCAAAACTATCACTGTTGCAGGGAAACAAGAGCACCATCTGTCCAAGAGAAAACTAGAGTTGTCCTGGGCAAGTGCAGCTATTTTTTAAGGTTTCCAGGTAGAAGTGGAAGCGTAAGAGGTTCATGAATGGGATGAGAGTGGTAACAGGGCAGCTGCAGAAGCGACTTCCAGTCTACCTTGTCTTCCTGAGTTAAATAGGAAAGTTCCGCGGTTAAGGAGAGAACACAACCAAAAGGTTGATTACAAAATAAGAGAATTAAAAAGTAAAAGGAATAAAATAAATAAATATACATAGAAAAGAACACAAGAGATTATTTTGGAGTAAAGATGAAAAATACTAACATGAAAATAGTACCAAGTATTTTACAATACTTTTATAAGTATTTACTTATAAAAGTAAATAAAGGTCAAAAGTTGAAAGAAGCCACATTGAAAGTTAAAAGCCAAAGAATTACAAAAGCTAGGCTTAATATTTTTAAAAAAATATGGGTGAAGAGATGAAATGAGAATTTATAAAGAAACACAGATGGCCTGTATGTGTGAAAAGATTATAACTTAATCTTCTTTATAACTAAAAAAAGTATAAAAGTCTAAGATACTATCTTTCACATATTAGATTAGCAAAGATTTAAAACTTTTATAATACCCAGTATAAACATGAGGAAAACAATCTCATATACTGTTAGTTCAGTTCAGTTCAGTCGCTCAGTCATGTCTGACTCTTTGCGACCCCATGAATCGCAGCACACCAGGCCTCCCTGGCCATCACCAACCCCTGGAGTCCACCCAAACCTATGTCCATCGAGTTGGTGATGCCATCCAACCATCTCATCTTCTGTCGTCCCCTTCTCCTCCTGCCCTCAATCTTTCCCAGCATCAGGGTCTTTTCAAATGAGTCAGCTCTTCGCATCAGGTGGCCAAAGTATTGGAGTTTCAGCTTCAACATCAGTCCTTCCAATGAACACCCAGGACCAATCTCCTTTATGATGGACTGATTGGATCTCCTTGCAGTCCAAGGGACTCTCAAGAGTCTTCTCCAACACCACAGTTCAAAAGCATCAATTCTTTGGTGCTCAGCTTTCTTTATAGTCCAACTTTCACATCCATACATGACTACTGGAAAAACCATAGCCTTGACTAGATGGACCTTTGTTGACAAAGTAATGTCTCTGCTTTTTAATATGCTGTCTAGGTTGGTCGTGGGCTTCGCTGGTGACTCAGAGGTTAAAGCGTCTGCCTCCAATGCAGGAGACCCGGCTTCGATCCTTGGGTCAAGAAGATCCCCTGGAGAAGGAAATGGTAACCCACTCCAGTATTCTTGCCTGGAGAATCCAATGGACAGAGAAGCCTGGTAAGCTACAGTCCATGGGGTCGCAAAGTTGGTCATAACTTTCCTTCCAAGGAGAAAGCGTCTTTTAATTTCATGGCTGCAATCACCATCTGCAGTGATTTTGGAGCCTAGAAAGATAAAGTCAGCCACTGTTCCCACCGTTTCCCCATCTATTTCCCATGAAGTGATGAAACCAGATGCCATGATCTTAGTTTTCTGAATGTTGAGCTTTAAGCCAACTTTGTCACTCTCCTCTTTCAGTTTCATCAAGAGGCTCTTTAGTTCTTCACTTTCTGCCATAAGGGTGGTGTCAATCTGCATATCTGAGGTTATTGATATTTCTCCTGGCAATCTTGATTCCAGCTTGTGCTTCATCCAGCCCAGCATTTCTCATGATGTTATGATGTTATACTGTTCGTAGGAATATACATTTCTATGAACTGTTTAGATGACAATTTGACAATATCTACAAAAATTTATAAAGCTACTTGACTTAGCAATTCCATCTCTACCATTGCATCTTATATTTGCATGGTGTATGTGTATAAATACACAAGATAGACCAATTCGTAGATTCATAGATAGATCATCATTGATTGAAACAGAGAAATCGGAGAACAACCTACATAAGTTACTTTATCTATATTAAATATGATTTATCCCCACAATATAACATTCTCCTCCTTCAGGAAGACTTCTCAGATTATTCTATATCCAGTCACTAATTTGGGGGGTTTTGTTTTCTCTCAATCTACCCTAGTTTCAACAGTGGTACAGGATCTTAGTCGACATAGAACCAGTTTCAAATTCAGGAGAAAGAGGTGTAGCCACAATCATTACCCACGGTAAGAGAATTAAAAAAAAAAAAAAAAAAGCAGGAAGCTTTCAGATTGGGATGAACATGCCTCTATTTTGATCTTGAAAAAATGTCAAACATTTTTTCCAATGCTGTGTGACACAAATTGATTTAACCCACTGTCCTCACTTTTATACTTTTAAAAGCCTACAGAAAATAGATACTACTAAAGAAGATGCCAGTGTTAACATTTTAAATCCCTAACTTTTAAATCCGTCAGCTTTTCTTTCTGCTCAATACCTTTTCTAGAACCTAGTCTTTTCTTTGCATTTTGTTCTTTTTTTTTAAAACAGCCTTCAATTTTCTGAAACAAAGGAGAATTGATTGGGACCTTCATTCAGGTTTCAGGTGCCCCATTCTTGAAAGATGAAGTGCTTCTTCAAAAATCCTTTCTAAACAAGCATTTAAGTCAATTACTCTCCTCTTCTGGTGATATAAAACAAAGTGTACCATTAGTCATTTAGCAAGAGCAAAACATCTCCTTTTGTGAAAACCACCAACCATGTGGTTTAAAAAAGCTAAAGGATAAATCACATTTATCTAATGGATGGAACATGATATTTATCCATATGTTATTACTAAAATTGACATGGCAGAAGTTGCCAAGAGGAAGAAATAAACAGTCACTCTAAAGAAAAAAAAAAAAAACTTCTTGAATCATCATTAAACATATCTTTGTTTTAAGGTTTCTTTTTTCACCATGAAATTAATTGACATTTTCACTTATTATTTTTACTTACAATGAAACAGCTTGAAGAGAATGGTTTTCAAAATAACTCTTCCCTAAGTCAGTCTTTGGAAAAAGTAACATTCCCCAGTAACTTTTTTATGACACTTGGGTTACCAAAGAGACTTGTCCACATGCCCTTTTTTTATACCTAACAAAGGAACAAAAAGATGCCCATATCTGCATCATTTGTTTTCCATGATACTGGACCTGGGCATGAGTATCATCAATTACAAGAAACTAGAATCTCCCAAAGCAAAAGGACCTGAGTTTCCATCTCTTTCTCTAAGTCCAGCCTGGATTTCCTGAGGTCATTGACCACCAATGAAACTTCCTCTAAGAAGCTGAAAATTCTATTCATTTAATTCAATCTCTTTTTTGCTATGTAGCAATGGTTTCCCAAAAAAACTAACTGAAAGGCTATAATGGTAGCCAAAACCAACTGTTACTCAATGGCAGGATGTTATGATTTTATATATATATAGGCCTCATTAGTCTCCTTAGTTTTAGTTTTTAAGTAGTTTTTTTTTTTAACCTATCTGGACAGGTCATGGCAAAAGATTATTGTTTCTTTCATCATAAAATTACATTCATGCTGTGGTTCTTTAAGTTGTTGAAAAAGTCCCCTTTTATATCCACTAAAGAGAAGTATGATTCAAACAGAGGGAAGTATAAACTAATTTAGGAGTACCCATGGGTCAGATGCTTTACACACATTAGCTTATTTAGATGACTTGCCAAGACAACACATGGAGTTCAAATATGATCCCACCTGGGTCTGATCCCATAGCCAGAGGTCTGCTGCTGCTGCTGCTGCTGCTAAGTTGCTTCAGGCATGTCCGACTCTGTGCAGCCCCATAGATGGCAGCCCACCAGGCTCCTCCGTCCATGGGATTTTCCAGGCAAGAGTACTGGAGTGGGGTGCCATTGCCTTCTCTGGCCAGAGGTCTACCTCTTTCTTATTATCCAGTCGGATTTTAATAAAATCTATTTAAGTGAAATGGCAACCCACTCCAGTATTCTTGCCTAGGAAACCCCATGGACAGAGGAGCCTAGTGGGCTAAATACAGTCCATGGGGTCTCAAAGAGTCCAACATAACTAAGAGACTAATACTTTTACTTTCACTTAAATGACACTTACAAGAAGCCATCAAGATGCATCTAATTTAATTTCTGCATCTAGGATTATTTTCTCCCGTTTTTTATTTAAACTATTACTTGCTTATATTTGACCCTTCTCAGTTGTCCAAACTATAGGTATAGTATTAAACTACAGTCCCTAATAACAAAACCCAAAACTTTCCTGACTCAATAGGCAAGAGAGGCAAGCTCTTTGCATAGATTCAGAGGAAGCATTGTGGTTTAAATTCCTGGCTCTGACATCAAGTAGGCCAATCAAATCCTCAGGGATTTTTTGAGGACTAAACAAGGTCATGTATTAAGCACCTGATAGATGTACAATAAATAGAAACTTAATTTGAAACTTACAGAGTGGCAAACAAAGCTGACCCAGTTCCCACCCCCAGTAGGCAGGCCATGGAAGGGAAGAAAGAGAAGGAGAGGTGCAGAGACAAGAGGAGAGAAACAGGCAAGAGCCTTAGGACCTAAGAGTTCAACCAGTTGAGAACACAGAGGTCAAACCTTCCACTTTCCAAAGTCAAGGGCTGTGACTTTTAATTATCTCTAGGGCTTGGTAAAGCTTTTTCCTCCTATTAGAGAGCCTTCAAGTTGCCCCTTGAGAGAGAAACAATCAGGCTTGGCAGATAACAAGCCACTCTGTGATGACAACAAGGCTGAGACATCAAGCCTGTTGACAGAACAATCTGACAAGTTCATACCCTCTATGTGGGATTGCAAATTCTCAAATGTGTTTTTGCCACCTTCAAGTATGGACAGATGTATTTGGGGGGAAAAATGACTTTATAACAAATTAGATTTTTCATGTGTTGTTGAGCAGCCCCTACAGTTTTGACAGGTGCAGGAGAGGCGGCAGAGGTAGGTTTGCAAATCAAGCCTCAGTGCCGCCCCCAACAGTGCGAGGTGTGTGATGAGCAGGATCTACGTATGTAGGTTCCTGCCGGTATTTGTTCCATCAGGATGGAAGTGACAAGTGCTGCTTGGAAAAAGCCTGCTAGCTAAACTCACCCCACCTCCATCTTTCAGCCTGTATGAGTACATTGCTTTAGGGAGATGACTGTGTGCACGCACTGTTCTAAGCACTGGATGTGTAGTAAGCTGCTGCGTCTTCACATCAGCCTGTGAGTAACGACTATATTATCCCTCCTTTACAAATGAGGCAACAGAAACACAGAGCAGTTGAATAACTCATTCACAGTCACACACGAAGGACCTTGTACTGAGGGGCTGGAAATGCCTGAATTCAGTCCCAGCTCGCTGCCTCCTCATAGCAAAGGCTATGTTCACCCAGTGTATGCTGTGGTCCCAGCCCTGGGCTAAGCATCTTCAGTACATTTCTAATTTAACACAAAACCTGTGGGAGGAAGGCACTGTTGTTATCCTTACAGATGGGGAAACTGAGGCTTAGAAGGGGTAAGGAACTTGCCCAAGTTTACAAAACTAGTAAGAGTTGAAACCAAAAATAAAAACCCAATCGGTCTGACTCGAGTCCAAGGTCTTAACTACGACCTACTCTGCTTCTGCCCCTTACTAGTTGTCTTGAGTATTGGATCTCTCCCAGCCTCAGTTTCCTCATCTGTGAAATGGGGATACCACCAATAACTATCTCAAAAGACCAGTGCAAGGGTAAAACAAAGGAAGGTATGTGAAAATGAACTAGGAACTACAGGCAAGGCATACAGTAATTCATATTCTTCTCCCAGCAAATGAATTTAATCCCTCCCAAAGCTGAAGGTTTTGGCATGTGTGACCTCTCACTAAGTTATCAACACAACACATTTAGAGAGTGAAAGGGAGAAAAGAGAAGGCAAATCACTTGCCTCTGTCTCCCCTATCAAGCGGTTTTGTGCAGGGGAACTCCAGACAATTCTGGTAGCATGGCCATATCTTTAGTCTTGAATGAGGTAATAGCAAATAGCTGAGCCTTTTTCTTTCAAACATGGCAAGTTCCTTACATGTCAGGGCCTTGCAATTTCTGTTTCTTCTGTTTAGGGGTGCTTGTCCCTACATTTCCGTTAGCTGTCTTCTTCCCCTTTCTCAAGAGGCCTTCATCCCTGGCTAAAGTAATCCCCTACTCAGTCCCACCCTGTAACCCTGTTTAAGCATCTCCATCACAGTTATCAGGGTCTGAAGTTATTTAAGTTTATTGGCTGTCTCTCTCCACTTGGGCATAAGTTCCTTGAAGGAAGGAAACTGCTGTATCCCCAAATTCTTGCCACCAAGTAGGTGCTCAAATCAAATATGTGTGGACTTAACTAAAGGAAGACAAGTCTTTCTCTCCCAAACCCCACCTTTACCTCCATATCCATCTACAAACCAGGAAGGCTGTATAGAGGACATATGTAAGGAAATGACACTCCCTGGCCCTTGCTGCTGATTGTCTGGTGATGATTGAAGCACCTCTGTTTGTGGCAACCTCAGCTCAAATCCAAATCCACACATTTGGTGTATTGTTTTAGGGAGTCTATGTTATGACTGCCAGGGTGCTAATTCCTGCTTTGGTTCTACCTAGCCTAGTGATCCTGGACTCATTACTTGATTTCACCATGCCTACCTTTCTTTACCCTTACAAAGAGGATATATGTCACCTATCCTGCAGAGTTGTGAAGATTCACTGAGATGATGAATGTACTGGGCTGAGCCCGGTGCCTGGCACAGGGTAAGCTCTCGGTAAATTGCAGCTCTGAATTGATTAATGATGGAAATGAATTTATATTTGTGCCACGAGTCTCTCTCCCAATAGTAAACCTCACTAATTGATTAAGCCTTTCTTTCTTTTTAAAAATGGCCTCACAACCTTCATATAACACCATCCTCTCCTAGACAGTCAGTAACAATCAATCATCTGGAATTGGTATGCAAACTGAAACCTATTAGTCCTTCCTGACTCAGGAAGCTCTTAACAGGCTGTCAGGCAGGGTTATTAACACTGAACTTGGTGTCCAAAAGTAAACTGGTAGTTAATTTTGCCTCTGGAAAAGTGGCAGTTTCAGCAGGATGCATCCATAGGCAAACTCACTAGTGTGGGAGAAGAGGGAGCCATGGGAGAACCTGCTCTTGATAGATGAGGGTAGGGGGAAGGCCCTGCCCACTATCATTAGGCTTGGCTCCCAGGAGGTTACACTGATAGAAATCAGGGCTTCTGGAAGGCAGGATGTGAGCAGTGCTAAGATTTACTCTCTGATATATTCTTTTCCATGAAACAGCTCTGATGGAAACTGGGAACTCACCAGGAAAAACTCATCCCTCCTGATTGGCTCCCTTTAAATTTATATTAACTATTCCAAATACGTCCTAACAACTTCTGAATTGCAATTAAATCAATGGAGGACTATAATTTTTTAATAATTTACTTTTAAATGTTAGAGAATCTGGCAGATTGTAACTGGTGTGTGTGTGTACACTATTTTAGAAGTGACAATGAGGTTATTGAGAAGCCTTTCCAAGAGCTGAAGAGCCTGCTGGCTTGGAAGGATAGCAGTGACACTTTCAGAAAAAATAAATGTTAAGAAGCTAGAAAGATGAAATATAGAAATAAAAACAGAAAGTAACACTTGTGTTTAATTTATTTCCATAAATCTGGCCCTACCAAAAATAACAAATTAGGAGATGCCAGCTTTCTAATATCCCTTTCTTGCTCATTTTTCTTCTTTCTTAAAAGGATCCAGTGCCCCAACTTTCTCCATTATTTTCATCATCAAAATCTTTCTGTAGGAAATTAGTTGTAGAAAAACAAGTTCATATGTATCAATGATTAGTGGCTTAATATTTCCTCTTATAGGCAATGCATAGTCTTTATGACTTAAAAAGAGATGAGCTGAATTGTATTCCCCCCAAATTCATATGTTGAAGTCCTGACCCCCAATAACTCAGAATATGACTGTATTTTGAGATAGGGCCTCTAAAGAAGTAATTAAAGTTATATAATATCATTGGGATGGATCTTAATCAACGTGACAGATGTCCTGATAAGAAGAGGCGGTTAGGACACAGACAGGTTCTGAGGGAAGACTGTGAAGATACAAGGAGAAAACAGCTTTCTACAAGCCAAGGAGAGAAGCCTCAGAAGAAACCAATTCTGTTGACACTTTGATCTTTGATGTCCAGCCTCCAGAACTGTGAGGAAATAAATTTCTGTTGTGTAAGCCGTCCAGTGTATGGTGTATTGTTATGGCAGCCAGAGCAGACCAATGCAAGTAGTATTGGAGTATAGTTGATTTACAGTGTCATTTACAATGTTTCAGGTGTACAGGAAAGTCAATCGGTTATACACATACATATATCCACTCTCTTTTAGATTCTTTTCCCATCATAGGCCATTACAGAGCACTGAATAGAGTTCCCTGTGCTATACATACATCTTATTGGTTATCTATTTTATAGATGCTTGCTCTTTTGCTCAGTAGTGTCCAGCTCTTTGCAACCCCATGGACTGTAGCCCACCAGGCTCCTCAGTCTATGGAATTCTCCAGGCAAGAATTCTGGAGTGGGTTGCCCTTTCCTACTCCAGGGGATCTTCCTGACCCAGGGATCGAACCTGGGTCTCCTGCATTGCAGGCAGATTCTTTACCACTTCACCACCTGGGAAACTCTCCATTTTATACATAGTAGTAGATGTACATGTCAATCCCAATTTTCCAATTTACCTCTTCTCTCCTTTTTCCCCCTGGTAGCTGAACATTTGTTTTTCTACATCTGTGACTCTATTTCTGTTGTGTAAATAAGTTCATTTGTACCATTTTTTTAGATTCCACATATAAGGGATAACATGATATTTGTCTTTCTCTAAATTACTTCATTCAATATGACAGTCTCTAGGCCCATCCATGTTGCTGCAAATGGCATTATTTTGTTCTTTTTTTATAGCCAATATTCCAGTGTATGTATGTAAACACAGATGCTTTATCTGTTCCTCTATCAAAGGACATTTGGGTATAAGGATTAAATGAGACAATATACATTATTGGCTAGCACAGTGTCTACATGGTACCTGGCACTTAGCACTTCATCAGTACAATTATTACTATTATTGAAGTAGAATTTTAACTAAATATAGATGAACAAAATGGGTACTTCTGTACATCACTTGTCTTTATACACAGATACTCAAAAAGTATCTGTTACTGGATCACACTGCAATGGCAGCTTCTCACTCCTAAGGGGCCCTTAATTCCCATACAGTTGGCATCAGAAGCTACAGGCGTGGTCTTAATCTCCAAAATATAGATAAGAATTATGGGAAAATATAAGGAAAATCCATCCTGCAATGAAAGAGACAGATAAGAGTCTGCACCAACAAGTTAAATACAATTTAAACTTCAATAACTGAGTGATTATGCTAAAACCACTAGTTTATTAAGCAATTTATACTAATATGGAAGTAGCTTGTTCCTAATTTTCTGAGAAAACCTCTTAAGTGAAGGGTCTTGGGTAAATGTCTTGACTTGGAGGAAAGTTATTTAATAACTTTGGTTTCAGGTCAGGCACATTAAATTTCAAATAAACATTCTGTCTTTTAACATGTAAGTTATTTTTAGTATATATGATTCATCTAGCAATCAAAACTCCCTACATAGGGAAGGAAGACAACATTAAAATTGATACCATTCTCTGACCCCACAGTTTTCAAAAAAAGGTAATGAAACAGTTCACTTAAAACTATTTTTCCACAAAGCAATCGACACGGTCACCATGATGTGTCCTGATGCCTGGCATCCCCGAGGGAAGCAGGAATAGAGCTGTGTTGGGCCTCCGCGTTCTCAGATTTTAGATCTAAGTACATTAGCACCTACTGCATATTTCGAGGCTTTTCCTATGCTTTTCTCTATAAATGGAAATAAAGCTGATGTTGAAACACCAGGTACATAATGCCAAAATATAAAACCAGAGGTAGCCTTCTTCTGAGTCTTGTTCCCAGTGTTCACAGTCTATGCTGGCCGTTCCTTCTCAACAGCAGAGATCTGTCCTTTTTTGTCTCTCTACCCCAACTCGGGCACAAGATATCTCTTTTCATTAATCTTGAGTCCATAATGCTACCAGTCCTGCAGTTCTGGGTTCTGTTTTGCCCCCCTCGTTCCTCTTGCAAGGCTCACTCATCTGTTCTCTGGTACCCAGGGACCGGGCCCACTACACCTCCCCTCCTCAATGAGTTATCTGTCTCTCATCTATTTCCCTGTGTAATACAGCTGATCACATTGTGCAACAGACACAAGAAATACTGAGTAGAGAGGCTGAAAGGAGGGGAGAACCAGGTCCCATTCTTAATATCAGGCCTCTGGAGCCTGGCTATTGAGTGTATCATTAGCCTGATAATTTAGCATCTCCCCAAATCTAAAATTCACCCAAAATGGGGCTTGCCTAGCAGTCCATTGGTTCAGAATACACCTGCCAATGCAGGGGACACAGGTTCAATCCCTGGTCCAGGAAGATCCCACATACTGCAAGCCAATGAAGCCTGAACACCGCAACCCAAAGCCCGCAACAAGAGAAGCCACCTCAGTGAGAAGCCATAACTAGAGAGTAGCCCCCACTCACGGCAACAAGAGAAAATCAGAGTTCAGCAATCAAGACTCAGAGCAGCCAAAATAATAATAGTAACAAAATGCACCCAAAATGAATATACCTTAAAATCCTGGAAGAAATAACCTAACAAAAAAAAATAGAGAAAGATTTTATATTCTAGACTTCTATTTTCTCCTCAAGAAGAGGCTAAGCCAGTAACCTCCTTTGAATTCAAGTGACATTCTCTGTTGTAAATAATTCTTTACATGAGCCTCACAGAAAACCATTTCTCAACATTTCAATTGGAACAGAAATTACCACAATGACATGTTCCCTAAGCTCCTGTTAGCCTGACATCTCCCCCCTTGTCTAGCAGAAGAGTGAAGAAAAATTGACTTGTAGTTTTTATAAATGCTATAACTGAAATCTTATTGCATATATATTTTCGCTCAATTGCTGAAGTCAGTAAAGGTGTATTTGTTTTCTGCTTTTCTTAAGTAACGATGAATCAATAGGTCCATTTAGCTCAACCTCTCTACGTTTAAATCTTATAGTGAAACATGAGGGTGGAAGACAGGACCATGCTTGATTTTCTTTGTGTTACATCCTTCAGTCTCTAAGAAGCTTCCCTGATCATTTGAGTGACCTCACTCCCTAGATTACCTCAGCTACTGCTACTACTAAGTCACTTCAGTCGTGTCGGACTCTGTGTGACCCCATAGACGGCAGCCCACCAGGCCCCGCCATCCCTGGGATTCTCCAGGCAAGAACACTGGAGTGGGTTGCCATTTCCTCCTCCAATGCGTGAAAGTGAAAAGTGAAAGTGAAGTCGCTCAGTCGTATCGGACTCTTAGCAACCGCATGGACTGCAGCCTACCAGGCTCCTCTGTCCGTGGGATTTTCCAGGCAAGAGTACTGGAGTGGGTTGCCATATGCATGGGTAAATTTGGTTTGCAAGTGCACACCCATAGTCTTTGATTCAGTGATTCCCTACATCACTGATTTTGTGTGTTATTCTGTACTGACTGGCTCTCTTTTCATCACATTGTAATTTATCAGTCAATTTTATCAATCATTGAGTGTGTTTTTATTTTTTAAATCCTTTTAGGTTATACTAATGAAAGAAGACAAAAGCTGATAGTGATGTAATCCTCTGAATTTTTTAGTGATTCACAGAGGAATTTGGATTGATATAACTAGATATGACAGCTGCCATGAATGCCCTGCGCTGTCTCTTGCAGGACCTGATAAAATCTTCATATGCTCTCACAATCAGATCTATTATATTATACAGGCAAAAGAACCCACCAGAGAATATAATTATGACTAGCTCAATCACAGAATTCCCTTAGAATAATAACTAAAGGAATAACATGAAATTAAAAACAATGAATATAATGTAATGCTCCCCATAAGCAATTAGTAGATACTCATTAACAGACTATGAGACAAGGGATATACCAAAATGTAACTCTGGTTTGCACCTTCACAGATGCGCAATCACTGACAAACCACAGACACTTATGATGCCCGGCTTAATCAGTTTCCGCAGCAGGTGATGAAGACTTAAACTAGGGAAGTATCATTGAAGAGGGATAGTTCTTTTTTCTTTAGCCATGGAACAGATTTTTTTTCATGAAATTCTCCAAACTAAGCAAATACTCATCTTTGTTTGGTAGAAAACCGCCTTGTCAGCATTAACTAGAATGCACATGATTCCAAATGAGATGTTCAGTATTTGGTTTAATAACGTATTGGGTCTATCTTTGTCCTTAATAGCAGGAGAAGAATTTTTTTTTCCTATTTATGCCTAAAGGGAATGGCTGCTTCCCTGTCAGTCTCTAGAGACAGGAAAGAACAGTGCACTGCCAAGCATCTTTGAATACGAATGGAGGTGGTTCTTGCAATAAGCATGGAGAAGGACTTCTCCTTTTTCTAGAGCCAGAGGTTGACCTGATCATCTAAGGTATGGTGATAGAGATTTTAATTTTTAAGTTTGAGCCAAATTATCACTACTCAGAGGCCTATCCAGTCATGGGCCTAACTGTAGCCACTTTTGTGGGCATATCTTAACTATTCTCAAAGGTCGTTTGACCCACAGGCAAAGCCTCGCTATTTCTTCTTTGTCACTTGCCAATCTTATCCTGAATCTAAAAACAGAATGAAGTTTCTTATTTGTCTTTGCATCCCAGCATCTAGCATAGTTCTTGGCCCACATTTTATAGGATTGAATTTTTGTAAAATTCAATGGAATTATTAGTATAAGAGTCTTATCTATATTGAATAAAAGGAGCTAGTCCTTTAAGTGACTTATTTCTAACTTGAGCTGCATTAATGGACAAAGTCTAGATCTTTGGCCTGCTTTCATTTTTGTAAAACTAAATTTGTCAGTCATGTCATTGAAAACCACATATTTTTAAAAACCAGATATACAGTCATAAAAATCAAAAAGCAATTAATTAATGAAAGATACAGTTAGTGCTTCTTGATCTGAAGATGAAGAGAAAGTCATGTTTAGACACCCGGTACATGAAATATATACTGTATTAGAGAATTTCTCCTACGTTTTCTTGTTTAATTTCTTAATACAATTCCTTGAGTTAGGTATTGTGTTTCCCAATATATTAATAAGGAAACTGAGGTTCAAAAAGATCATTAATTTATCTAACAAATATTTATGAAGCACACATTATATCCCAAGCATTGTTCTCATGCTGGGGAGATATAGCAATGAGAAAAACAGTGTCCTCATGGAATTTATGCCCATTTTCTTTAGTAAGTAGGTCTGAATCTGTATCCACCTGATCCCAATATTCATGGGTTTTTTTCACCACACATGGCAGGTGGAGTGGAGATACTCAAATAGAAAAGACTACAATATTTGAATAACTTGAATAAATGCTATGTGACCCTGCCTTGGCCCTACAATAAAAGGGAAAGGGAACCCCAAAAGTAAGAGTACTTCAGTTCTTGGTTCTAAGTTATTTATTCCTTTAAGCAATTAACCTATATTATTTTTTACTTAAAATAAATTCCGCTTTCCCTGTCTAGACTCTGGAGATAATCAGATTTTTGTTAGCTAGCAAGGAATTATTCTGAGTCTTTCAGAGGTTGCTGAGACTCATGGCCATGCTTCTGCCCTTTCAGAAAAGTCCCTGTCCTTCTTTCATTTGTATGTTTCTGTGACCTATATACCGAGATAATGACTCTGGGTTGATCCCCTTCACTACAGATTTTATCTTCAAAAGCCCCAAACTCCAACTTCTCTGCTTACTATGTTCCCTGCTTGATGTTCTTCCCCATCCTAGCTGTTTCTTCTGAAATCCAACCCATGAAGGCTTCATAACCTCAGCCACACATGCTCCCTCCTTTGACCCCCATGACACTATGGAACCCTTTCACAGCACTCATAGTCTCATACCGTGATCTTGAGTGATTTTTGTCTTATTCTCTAGTAAACATTCACTCTGAGAGGGCAGGGATGTCTTTCTTTTGTCTCCCATAATCAGCAAATGAGCAATAAATATTTTAATTGATTGTGTTATTTTAAAAAATTAAGCCCATAATTATCTCCACTCAGATTTTTTTTAACTGTCATTTCAGAGAATCAGCTATTTTCAAAACCACAAAGAAACATGCCACTCAAATAAAAGCCTGTATTACAGTTATTGAATCTGTAAGAATGTAAAAGGGGGCTTTCATTCAACCCATAGATAATTATTTGTCATCTACACTGCACAAATAATTATTCCAGGATAATTGGAGGTCGCAGTGAAGAACCAAGCGTACATACAAATTTGTGAAGTGTTATAAAATAATTTAACAGCCAATAAATTAAGAGGTGATTTCAAGCAATTCAAAGAGATTAGAATCATGGATTTGGAGCAAGAAAAATGATCTTGCTCATTCAGGCTCTCCTCAGAAGTAGATCAGTAAAATTGGAAAATCCAGGGCTCAAAACCCAGCAGTAAGTAGAACTATCCCAGAATCTACATAAAAGTCTTCTAACATAGTATTCATTGGCAGCATCAAAGAACCACTTCATAAAAACTGGCATCTCAATGTGACCCTATAAATGTTACTGAAGCTAAGAAAACGTTGCATAGTAGAATGCTATTAGAAATTAGAACAACAAAATATTATCTTACCAGTTTGCTTGGCTACTCCTTTATATGAACTGAACTATACCCCAAAACCATCTTCATGAACTTGGGCACACCACTTAAACTTTAAGCATCTCTGTGTCTATAAAGTCACTTACCAGGGTTGTGCTCAATCATGTCTGACTCTTTGCAACCCCATGGGCTAGCCCGCCAGGCTCTTCTGTCCATGAGATTTCCCAGGCAAGAATACTGGAGTGGGATGCCATTTCCTTCTCCAGGGGATCTTCCTAACCTAGAGATCAAACCCAGGTCTCTCGCATCTCCTGCATTGGCAGGTGGACAATACAGTGTTGGTAAACAACATAGGTACCATACCATATGTATTATTCTGTTTTATTCTCTGCTTAAATACTAAATCAATATGGTTATTAAACTTGTATTTTATTTTAAGGCATAAATATTTTCTTCTCGACATTTGAGTAAAACTTCATATCAAAGAACAGAAATTAATAATGAAATATCTAGTAGTACTACAGCCATAGTTTAGCAACTTTCTTCTACCAAATAAGTTTGAACTCTATTTTATCTTATTTAGATGTTATCATGTAACAAGTGGTTCTTCAGTTCAGTTCAGTTCAGTCGCTCAGTCGTGTCTGACTCTTTGCGACCCCATGAATCGCAGCACGCCAGGCCTCCCTGTCCATCACCAACTCCCAGAGTTCACTCAGACTCACGTCCATCGAGTCCGTGATGCCATCCAGCCATCTCATCCTCTGTCGTCCGCTTCTTACTTTTCACTTATTGCACAAACTTGTAGAGGATGCTTGGAGTATTAAGTGTCCCCCAAATCCTATTCTCGTTCTCATTCAGCCTGAGGAGAAAATGATCTGAAACATTTTTTCCTTGAAGACTACAGGGCATGTGCTCCTCCTCCCCTTCCTCCCCTCCTCCTCCCCCTCCTCCCCCTCTCCCTCCCACTCCTCCTCTCTTTCTCCCCCTCCTCCTCCTCCTTGCTCTCCTCCTCCTCCTCTCCCCCTTCACCACTCCTCAATATACTACTTCCTCATCCCCCTCTCTTTTCCTTCCTTCTTCTTCCCAGAAATTTAATGTGGATACTAAAGCCAGAGTTCCATAGAGCTTCAAGGAGCCATCTAGGCATTCTTAAGACTTGAGAATTTAGGTCCCGCACAGTGTAGGACATGACAAGATCATATAGTTCATACAATCCTGAGAAATCTAATTTTGGAAGTGTAATCTGCTTTATTCTTCAAGGAGCAACCAAGTTGAAAGAATCAGTATGTCTAGGTCTTCATATTCAAGTCCAAGATCTTTACAAATTGTCTTACCTTGTTCTTTCCCTTACCAACATGAAAAAAATATATAAACCACAAACAACAATTCTGGCTTTTCTGCTAGCTCAAAGTAGGGGAAAGAGAACTGAACCAGATGCAAAAAGTTCTGACTTAACGTCCTGGCTCTGCTCCACAACTTTGGACAAGTCACTAGGACTTTTTTAAGTCCCAGTTTTTGTAAAATTAAGATGCCTATCTGAATTACTTTGGAGAATTTTAATAATTTAGATAATGAATGTGAATATCTTCTGTTAAATCATATAGTTCTGAGTGAACCGGAACTTTTATTATTCTGTGAGCTCCTGAAAGGTTTTTAAGGATTAAAAGCAAAAATTATATGGGGTAGAAATATAAACTAGTTAAATTCTATTTTTAAAATGTAAGATAAGAATGACATCAGAAAGATAACAGAATAGGAAGCTCCAGTTCTCATTTCCACACAGAGACTCTGACTCAATAACAATATATGGACTCAAATGCCTTCATGAAAACTCCAGAAACCAGTTAAGAAGTTGCAGTACTCTGGGTGAGTGCGAAGCCAAGAACAGCCATGTTGAAATGGGTAAGGAAAGCCATTGAATTCTTTCTGCAGTCTCACCTCACTTTATCTGATACAGCTTTAGCTCAGTAGGGAGGAAACTCCAAACTCGTGGCTTCTCCTTGGGAGGGAAAGAAAGGCATGGAATGTACATCCAACATTCGGAGTTCTTAAGGCTGCCCAAGGGACTGGCTCTGTCTTCCTGATATTTTTGATGCCTGGGACTCATGGAGAACAAAAGAGAACTCTGGGACTTGTTGCAGCACCACACCTGCAGTACCACAAACAGAGCAAGAGATTCTTGCTGTTCTTTAGTCACTAAGTCGTGTCCGACTCTTTTGCAACCCTAAGGACTGTAGCCCACCAGATTTCTCTCTCCATGGATTTCCCAATCAAAGAATACTGGCATAGGTTGCAATTTCCTTCTCCAGGGGATCATCCTGACCCAGGGATCCAACCTGTGTCTCATGCGCTGCAGGCGGATTCTTTAGCACTGAGCCACCTGGGAAGCCTGAGCAAGTGATTACAAGCTCCTATAGTAAGCCAGCAAACCTCTATTACTGGGAAATTACCTGCATAAGCCCACAGAACATGAATTCCTGGGAAATGTTTGAGAGGTCCCCAGATTCTCTGGTCAGTCTGATTGGAAAGTTCTTGCCTTGTATAAAACTGTTCCATAGAGATTAGGAGAGGTGGCTGTTTTTTCAAATATCCAAATCTCAGAGGGAAAAAAGATTACATGGCATACAAAAAAAAAAACAGAGAAATATGGTTCGATCAAAAGAACAAAATAAATCACCAGAAATTAACCCTAAAAAATAAAAACCAGACATCTATGAATTACCTGACAAAGAATTCAAAATTAGTTCACTGTGCATCAGTTCAGTTCAGTTCAGTCGCTCAGTCGTGTTCAACTCTTTGCGACCCCATGAATTGCAGCACACCAGGCCTCCCTGTCCATTACCAACTCCCGGAGTTCACTCAGACTCATGTCCATCGACTCGGTGATGCCATCCAGCCATCTCATCCTCTGTCGTCCCCTTCTCCTCTTGCCCCCAACCCCTCCAGGCATCAGAGTCTTTTCCAATGAGTCAGCTCTTCGCATGAGGTGGCCAAGGTACTGGAGTTTCAGCTTTAGCATCATTCCTTCCAAAGAAATCCCAGGGCTGATCTCCTTCAGAATGGACTGGTTGGATCTCCTTGCAGTCCAAGGGACTCTCAAGAGTCTTCTCCAACACCACAGTTCAAAAGCATCAATTCTTCAGCGCTCAGCCTTCTTCACAGTCCAACTCTAACATCCATACATGACCACAGGAAAAACCATAGCCTTCAACTAGACGGACCTTTGTTGGCAAAGTAATGTCTCTGCTTTTGAATATGCTGTCTAGGTTGGTCATAACTTTCCTTCCAAGGAGTAAGCATCTTTTAATTTCATGGCTGCAGTCACCATCTGCAGTGATTTTGGAGCCCAGAAAAATAAAGTCTGAACTGTTTCCACTGTTTCCCCATCTATTTCCCAGGAAGTGATGGGACCAGATGCCATGATCTTCGTTTTCTGAATATTGAGCTTTAAACCAACTTTTTCACTCTCCACTTTCACTTTCATCAAGAGGCTTTTTAGTTCCTCTTCACTTTCTGCCATAAGGGTGGTGTCATCTGCATATCTGAGGGTATTGGTATTTCTCCCAGAAATCTTGATTCCAGCTTGTGTTTCTACCAGTCCAGCGTTTCTCATGATGTACTCTGCATAGAAGTTAAATAAGCAGGGTGACAATGTACAGCCTTGACGTACTCCTTTTCCTATTTGGAACCAGTCTGTTGTTCCATGTCCAGTTCTAACTGTTGTTTCCTGACCTGCATATAGGTTTCTCAAGAGGCAGGTCAGGTGGTCTGGTATTCCTGTCTCTTTCAGAATTTTCCACAGTTTATTGTGATCCACACGGTCAAAGGCTTTGGCATAGTCAATAAAGCAGAAATAGATGTTTTTCTGGAACTCTCTTGCTTTTTCGCTGATCCAGCAGATGTTGGCAATTTGATCTCTGGTTCCTCTGCCTTTTCTAAAACCAGCTTGAACATCAAGAAGTTCACGGTTCATGTATTGCTGAAGCCTGGCTTGGAGAATTTTGAGCATTACTTTACTAGCGTGTGAGATGAGTGCAATTGTGTAGTAGTTCAAGCATTCTTTGGCATTGCCTTTTTTTGGGATTGGAATGAAAACTGACCTTTTCCAGTCCTGCAGAGTTCCAAATTTGCTGGCATATTGAGTGCAGCACTTTCACAGCATCATCTTTCAGAATTTGAAATAGCTCAACTGGAATTCCATCACCTCCACTAGCTTTGTTCGTAGTGATGCTTTCTAAGGCTCACTTGACTTCACATTCCAGGATATCTGGCTCTAGGTCAGTGATCACACCATTGTGATTATCTGGGTCATGAAGATCTTTTTTGTACAGTTCTTATGTGTATTCTTGCCACCTCTACTTAATATCTTCTGCTTCTGTTAGGTTCATACCATTTCTGTCCTTTATCAAGCCCATCTTTGCATGAAATGTTCCCTTGGTATCTCTAATTTTCTTGAAGAGATCTCTAGTCTTTCCCATTCTGTTGTTTTCCTCTATTTCTTTGCATTGATCACTGAGGAAGGCTTTCTTATCTCTTCTTGCTATTCTTTGGAACTCTGCATTCAGATGCTATATCTTTCCTTTTCTCCTTTGCTTTTCACTTCTCTTCTTTTCACAGCTATTTGTAAGGCCTCCCCAGACAGCCATTTTGCTTTTTTGCATTTCTTTTCCACGGGGATGGTCTTGATCCCTGTCTCCTGTACAATGTCATGAACCTCATTCCATAGTTCATCATGTACTCTATCTATCAGATCTAGGCTCTTAAATCTATTTCTCACTTCTACTGTATAATCATAAGGGATTTTATTTAGGTCATACCTGAATGATCTAGTGGTTTTCCCTACTTTCTTCAATTTAAGTCTGAATTTGGTAATAAGGAGTTCATGATCTGAGCCACAGTCAGCTCCTGGTCTTGTTTTTGCTGACTGTATATAGCTTCTCCATCTTTGGCTGCAAAGAATATCATCAATCTGATTTCGGTGTTGACCATCTGGTGATGTCCATGTGTAGAGTCTTCTCTTGTGCCTCTTGTGTTGTTGGAAGAGGGTGTTTGCTATGACCAGTGCATTTTCTTGGCAAAACTCTACTAGTCTTTGCCCTCCTTCATTCCATATTCCAAGGCCAAATTTGCCTGTTACTCCAGGTGTTTCTTGACTTCCTACTTTTGCATTCCAGTCCCCTATAATGAAAAGGATATCTTTTTTGGGTGTTAGTTCTAAAAGGTCTTGTAGGTCTTCATAGAACCATTCAACTTCAGCTTTTCAGCGTTACTGGTTGGGGCATAGACTTGGATTACTGATATTGAATGGTTTGTCTTGGAAACGAACAGAGATCATTCTGTCATTTTTGAGATTGCATCCAAGTACTGCATTACGGACTCTTTTGTTGACCATGATGGCTACTCCATTTCTTCTGAGGGATTCCTGCCCGCAGTAGTAGATATAATGGTCATCTGAGTTAAATTCACCCATTCCAGTCCATTTGAGTTCGCTGATTCCTAGAATGTCGATGTTCACTCTTGCCATCTCTTGTTTGACCACTTCCAATTTGCCTTGATTCATGGACCTAACATTCCAGGTTCCTATGCAATATTGCTCTTTACAGCATCGGATCTTGCTTCTATCACCAGTCACATCCACAGCTGGGTATTCTTTTTCCTTTGGCTCCATCCCTTCATTCTTTCTGGAGTTATTTCTCCACTGATCTCCGGTAGCATATTGGGCACCTACGGACCTGGGGAGTTCCTCTTTCAGCATCCTATCATTTTGCATTTTCATACTGTTCATGGGGTTCTCAAGGCAAGAATACTGAAGTGGTTTGACATTCCCTTCTCCAGTGGAACACATTCTGTCAGATCTCTCCACCATGACCCGCCTGTCTTGGGTTGCCTCACGGGCATGGCTAGTTTCATTGAGTTAGACAAGGCTGTGGTCTGTGTGATTAGATTGACTAGTTTCCTGTGAGTATGATATCAGTGCATCTGCCCTCTTGCAACACCTACCGTCTTACTTGGGTTTCTCTTACCTTGGGCATGGGGTATCTCTTCATGGCTGCTCCAGCAAAGTGCAGCCGCTGCTCCTACTCAGATAAACAATTAAAGGAAATCAGAAAAATGATGTATGTACAAAACGATGCATAAACAAAGATAGAAACTAAAGAAGAACCAACTGAAGTTTGAAATTAGGTAATAAAAAAGGAATAATGGGCCTAACTTCACAAAAAAATGAAGGAGTAAGTGACAATTTCATGAGATGAGGCTTCCCTTCGTTCCCTACTTATGCATACAAAATGGTTATTTTGGTTTGGAAGCACATCTGGTGACATGAATTTAAGTGCAAATATTTTATTTAGGGGATGAAACTAAGAAACACTGTTAAGGAAATGAAGTAAGGAGACAAGAAGCTAACCACTAAAGGGTGAATTTTTAAGCCACTTTGGGCAGGTAGGGCTTCCTTGATAGTTCAGTTGGTAAAGAATCCTCCTGCAATGCAGGAGACACCGTTTCGATTCCTAGGTTGGGAAGATCCCCTGGAGAAGGGAAAGGCTACCCACTTCAGTGTTGTGGCCTGGAGAATTCCATGGACTGTATCGTCTATGGGGTCGCAAAGAGTCAGACATGACTGAGTGACTTTCACTTTCACTTGGGCAGGTAAACTGATCCCACTGGCGATCTCTTGGAGACAGTGTGAAGCAAGTCTCAAAATGATCTCAACCAAGAGATGTAAGGAACCTAGATATTTATCCACCAACCCCTCACCCACCCAGCATCACTTGTTGGGGCTGCTTCCAGGGGCATTAATCCCCCAACCTTCCCCTGTGTCTCAGCTGAGCATGTTCCCTTGGCTAGAAAAAATCTCCCAAAAACTCACAGGTTTCTGTCCTGTCTCTTTCTAAGGCTTATATTTATGACTCGTCTCTGCCTATCTCCTCCATTCATCTCTCTTCACTGCTGTATTAGTCAGGTTAGGCTGTGCTGTGTGACAGTAACACACAACTCTCACATCTCTGGCTTAACACAGCAAAAGCTAATTTTCCTTGGTTATTCTTTAGGCAGTGAATCACCAATTCTGACAGCTGTTTTCTGTATGCAGATTCAGTGATCCAGGCAGCTCTGATCCATGGTTCAATAATATCTCAACACATTTTCCATAACTTTGTGTGGGAGCTTTTCATGAACTCAGTCTGGAAGTCACACATTTCACTTCTGCACATATGTCTTTGGCCAATAAAGTCTTGCCTAAAAACAAAAAGTTTCATATTCTCCCCTATATCCAGGAAGGTATTGCTAAGCACTGGTAACATCTGCTCCCCCAGACAAGTTCCTTGAAACTAGCTTCCATATAACTGTATTGGCTAATCTGGCCTCTAGTGCACTTCGTGATCTTTCTGTTTAGCACCGTCAATTAACATACTCAGTCTTTCAGTTTCCCAAATTCAAAATCCTAACAGAAGAATTCCTATACCCTATATTCTCCTATATTGATCCTCCAGCATTACCAAAAGTGGTAACAGCTAAATGTAAAAGAAATTGTGAATGACTTCTGACTTTGAGGCTTAAAAAGAGAAGAGCTTGGGGCAGTGTTTACAAACACCTAAAGAAAAATTCTATGGACAAGTTAATTTTCCTAGCAAACTATCTGCTTCTTAAAGACAGGGGTAAAATATTTGAAAACTTATAGAAGGTAGAGAAATTATCCAGGAAGACACCTCCAGAGAACATCACAGGGAACAATGGCATTAGAGCTGTATTAAGCACTTAGGAGAAAGTATTAATAGCTCTGATTTCTAATTAGGATACAGTAAATGATATAAAGTCAGACTAACACTGTAACAGCATATGTAAAGTAGAACTCCAAAACTTAAGATCAGAAACATGAGATTTTTTTTTAACTCTGGCATGTAACAATGAAGACTAGATAGGAGAAAGGGAATTCCAAGTAATAGTGCTCACATTCCTTCAGAAATTATTTTGAACTTCTTCTAAGAATTATTTTTTAGATATTTTTCAAGTTATAACACATGCTTGTTATAAAAAGTGAAATGACCTAGAACAGTATATAAAGACTAAGCTAGCATCTCTCCTTTCCTCACTTTTCGAACTTTTTAACTTTATTGATGTTTTTAACTTCAATAGATGTTTCCATAAGCTTATTTATAATCTTTATTTAAAATTAATTGACCATACCTATGAATCTATTTCTAAACTCTATTCTGTTTCACTGATATATATTTATATCCTTAAGCCATTAACACAACAGTTAATTACTGTAGCTTCATAGTAAGTCTTAAAATCAGTTAATATAAATCTTCAAGTTGTATCTTTTTCAAAATATTTTTGGCTGTTCTAACTTCTTTATATCTTCAAGTAGATTTTACAATCAGCTTGTCAGTCTCTTACCCCAAAAAAGTTCTTCTGAAAATTTTCATTGGAATTGCATTGACTCTATAGATCAATTTGGGGTAAACTGCCATCTTAACAATATTGAATCTGCCAACCTATGAACATGGTGTATCTCACCACTTATTAAAGTTGCCTTTAATTTCTCTCTGAAATGTTTTGTAGTTGTCAGTGTATAGATCTTATGCATTTCAAAATTCAAATTCATGATTTTTGATGCTGTTATAAATAGTATAGTTTTAATATCAATTACTAATTGTGCACTGCTAATATATAGAGAAAAGGAGTCCATCAAGGCTGTATATTGTCACCCTGCTTATTTAACTTATATGCAGAGTACATCATGAGAAACGCTGGACTGGAAGAAACACAAGCTGGAATCAAGATTACCGGGAGAAATATCAATAACCTCAGATATGCAGATGACACCACCCTTATGGCAGAAAGTGAAGAGGAACTCAAAAGCCTCTTGATGAAAGTGAAAGTGGAGAGTGAAAAAGTTGGCTTAAAGCTCAACATTCAGAAAACGAAGATCATGGCATCTGGTCCCATCACTTCCTGGGAAATAGATGGGGAAACTGTGGAAACAGTGTCAGACTTTATTTTTCTGGGCTCCAAAATCACTGCAGATGGTGACTGCAGCCATGAAATTAAAAGACGCTTACTCCTTGGAAGGAAAGTTATGACCAACTTAGATAGCATTTTCAAAAGCAGAGACATTACTTTGCCAACAAAGGTCCGTCTAGTCAAGGCTATGGTTTTTCCTGTGGTCATGTATGGATGTGAGAGTTGGACTGTGAAGAAGGCTGAGCGCTGAAGAATTGATGCTTTTGAACTGTGGTGTTGGAGAAGACTCTTGAGAGTCCCTTGGACTGCAAGGAGATCCAACCAGTCCATTCTGAAGGAGATCAGCCCTGGGATTTCTTTGGAAGGAATGATGCTAAAGCTGAAACTCCAGTACTTTGGCCACCTCATGTGAAGAGTTGACTCATTGGAAAAGACTCTAATGCTGGGAGGGATTAGGGGCAGGAGGAGAAGGGGACGACAGAGGATGAGATGGCTGGATGGCATCACTGACTCGATGGACGTGAGTCTGGGTGAACTCCGGGAGTGGTGATGGACAGGGAGGCCTGGCGTGCTGCAATTCATGGGGTCGCAAAGAGTCGGACACGACTGAGCGACTGAACTGAACTGAACTGAATATATAGAGATACAACTGATTTTTTGTATATTCAATGAGTTCTCTTCATTCTGGCTGAAGAGAATATGAATGATACCTGGTTCTGTGTGTGCTCTGGGAATTGTTTACATTACAACTCCAGTAATTGCTCTTCCTCAGAAGTTGTCATTGCCCACCTGGTAGAGATTCACCCTGTACATGCACATAGGGTATCCAAACACCAAGCAAATCCCCATTCAGACTCCTTGAAACTTTGTCTAGCTCTTTCCTCTCTCCAAATTCTAGCTTCCTTCACCTTCTTAAAAATTGAATCTCTTGTCTTCTCAACTCAGGGAGATTGATGGGCTTTGTTAGAATTCCTCCTCCTTATGTCAGTCTGGAACTTACAGTCTGGTAGAAAGCCTGATTGAAGGTAGGGCTTACCTCTTTGTTTTCCTTCTCTCAGGAATTATAGTCCTACACTGTCTGTTATCTGGGGTCGGACCATAGTTGAATCCTATAGTTAATCCTGCTTTTTAGGCATTTATCGAAGAAGGATTATTCTCATATGGCCAAAAGAGGGAATTTTGCCCCTGTAACTAAGGATTGATGACTCTAGAACAGAATGTGGGAGAAGAGAGAATTCTTTCTCCTCTGACTATTCATTCTTTAGAATCAGAGACTTTTGTGTTAATAATCGAGCACTGTAGTCAAAAGTCAGAGAAGGCAATGGCACGCCACTCCAGTACTCTTGCCTGGAAAATCCCATGGACGGAGGAGCCTGGTGGGCTGCAGTCCATGTGGGGTTGCTAAGAGTCGAACACAACTGAGAGACATCACTTTCACTTTTCACTTTCATCCTTTGGAGAAGGAAATGGTAACCCACTCCAGTGTTCTTGCCTGGAGAATCCCAGGGACAAGGGAGCCTGGTAGCCTGCCATCTCTGGGGTCGCACAGAGCCAGACACGACTGAAGAGACTTAGCAGAAGCAGCAGCAGTAGTCAAAAGTAAACCGGAAAGCACCTAAATTTTTCATTGAAAAACCTTTGTCTTTAAAAAAATGGAAAAGCCACTAGTTCAGCTTAATTTTCTTGACTTATCGCTAAGGAACATCATTTGGGTGAAGAATTTAGTAAGTTTCAGAGGCATTTTACACAAATGAGAACATCTATAGTCAACCCTATCAATCCTTGTGCTTCAGGGCATGGGCTGATCACCAGCTGGAAGAGAGAAGATATTCCCTATACTACTTCTATAGCATCAACTACATTCAGGTCTTTATTTCCTTTAAACACAATTCAACAGAGGGCTGTAAGTACATTATGGCCAAATACTGCAACATGAGGGGAAATATATATAATATTTTAGAGAAAAAAATTCAAGAAAATGATAAATTATCAGGGAAGGTAAGCAGAATAAGCATGTGTGTTCATTGCTCAGTTGTGTCTGACTCTTTCAACCCCGTGAACTGTAGTCCGCCAGTTTCCTCTGTCCATGGAATTTTCCAGGAAAGAATACTAAAGTGGGTTGCCATTTGCTTCTCCAGGGAGAATAAGCATAGAAATTTTTTTTATTAAAAAGGTCATTTTTGGTATCTACTACACACAGGGCCTGACAGAGAGTGAAGCTCAGCATTTGTTGAATGAATGAATGAACAAAGAAAGAAAGAAATCCTAGCCTCACCAATATTTGACCTTCAGTACTTTGCTTATCATCAGTTTACTCATCTTTAAAATGGGGATATTTATACCCATCTCTTCTTGTCATCACAGAGATCGAAGTAGATAATATATGTAAATAAATTAACTCACTGATGTGAGTTAATCAATCACTGAGTCAGTAATATATTTGTAGTATATATTTGTAATGTATTTGTAAATTCTTTTGTGTTTGTGCTGTTGAATAAGAATTTTCTTTTCCTTTCTACTCAAATTACTGACTGTTCATCCTGAATCTTGTCTCAAATGTTGTTTCTCTCTTACCTTTTCTTAAACAAAGATTTCCAATTTAAACATTTAAAAATAAGCCATCAGTTATTAACTCACTGCCTGGAACAGCATGAAAATTTAAAAAATGATAGTCATTTAAATCTCCTGGGTTTGACTAAGCTAGTCCTGACCAAATAGACCTAACAAATCATTGATACATAATCAATATTTCTAGCAATGAAATCTTGATATATTTCATGTATATCTCTCACAGGTCTGAAGACTGGGAAGTACAAGATCAAGGTATTGGCAAATTTGGTAACTGGTGAAGATCTGCTTCCTCACCAGATGGGAGAGGGCAAGGGAGCTCTCTTGGGCTACTTTTTTAAGAGCACTATTGAAGAAGGAAGTGGCAACCCACTCCAGTATTCTTGCCTGGAGAATCCCAGGGACAGAGAAGCCTAGTGGGCTGCCGTCTGTGGGGTCGCACAGAGTCAGACACGACTGAAGCGACTTAGCAGCAGCAGCAGTAGCAATCCCATTCATGAAGGCTCTACCAAGGGCCACACCCCTGGATACCATCATCTGAGATACATTCAATCCATAGCAAATGGTGATCTGTGATAAGAAAGTTCAAACTCATAAAAAGAGTAACAGCTGCTTACCTTGAAATGTCAGAAGCACTGGGCTAAGGCTGCTACAATTTACCAAATCCATATAAAAGTCATTTGAAGGGCTGTTAATTACAAGTGGCACTAACACTCCTTTTTGCCTTTCTTTGGGATTGGGATGAAAACTGACCTTTTCCAGTCCTGTGGCCACTGCTGAGTTTTCCAAATTTGCTGGCATATTGAGTGCGGCACTTTAACAGCATCATCTTTCAGGATTTGAAATAGCTCAACTGGAATTCCATCACCTCCAGTAGCTTTGTTCATAGTGATGCTTCCTAAAGCCCACTTGACTTCACATTCCAGGAAGTCTGGCTCTAGATGAGTGATCACACCATTGTGATTATCTGGGTCATGAAGATCTTTTTTGTACAGTTCTTCTGTGTATTCTTGCCACCTCTACTTAATATCTTCTGCTTCTGTTAGGTCCATACCATTTCTGTCCTTTATTGAGCCCATCTTTGCATGAAATGTTCCCTTGGTATCTCTAATTTTCTTGAAGAGATCTCTAGTCTTTCCCATTCTGTTGTTTTCCTCTATTTCTTTGCATTGATCACTAAGGAAGACTTTCTTATCTCTTCTTGCTATTCTTTGGAACTCTGCATTCAGATGCTTATATCTTGCCTTTTCTCCTTTGCTTTTTGCTTCTCTTCTTTTTACAGTATTTGTAAGGCCTCCCCGGACAGCCATTTTGCTTTTTTGCATTTCTTTTCCATGGGGATGGTCTTGATCCCTGTCTCCTGTACAATGTCATGAACCTCATTCCATAGTTCATCATGCACTCTATCTATCAGATCTAGGCTCTTAAATCTATTTCTCACTTCCACTGTATAATCATAAAGGATTTGATTTAGGTCATACCTGAATGGTCTAGTGGTTTTCCCTACTTTCTTCAATTTAAGTCTGAATTTGGTAATAAGGAGTTCATGATCTGAGCCACAGTCAGTTCCTGGTCTTGTTTTTGTTGACTGTATAGAGCTTCTCCATCTTTGGCTGCAAAGAATATAATCAATCTGATTTCGGTGTTGACCATCTGGTGATGTCCATGTGCAGAGTCTTCTCTTGTGTTGTTGGAAGAGGGTATTTGCTATGACCAGTACATTTTCTTGGCAAAACTCTATTAGTCTTTGCCCTGCTTCATTCCATATTCCAAGGCCAAATTTGCCTGTTACTCCAGGTGTTTCTTGATTTCCTACTTTTGCATTCCAGTCCCCTATAATGAAAAGGACATCTTTTTTGGGTGTTAGTTCTAAAAGGTCTTGTAGGTCTTCATAGAACCATTCAACTTCAGCTTCTTTAGCATTACTGGTTGGGGCATAGATGTGGATTACTGTGATATTTCATTCCAATCCCAAAGAAAGGCAATGCCAAAGAATGCTCAAACTACCACACAATTGCACTCATCTCACATGCTAGTAAAGTAATGCTCAAAATTCTCCAAGCCAGTCTTCAGCAATACATGAACCATGAACTTCCTGATGTTCAAGCTGGTTTTAGAAAAGGCAGAGGAACCAGAGATCAAATTGCCAACATCCGCGGATCAGCAAAAAAGCAAAAAAGAGAGTTCCAGAAAAACATCTATTTCTGCTTTATTGACTATGCCAAAGCCTTTGACTGTGTGGATCACAATCAACTGTGGAAAATTCTGAAAGAGATGGGAATACCAGACCACCTGACCTGCCTCTTGAGAAATCTATATGCAGGTCAGGAAGCAACAGTTAGGACTGGACATGGAACAACAGCCTGGTTCGAAATAGGAAAAGGTATGTCAAGCCAGGTACCTCAAGCCTGTATATCGTCACCCTGCTTATTTAACTTATATGCAGAGTACATCATGAGAAACGCTGGGCTGGAAGAAACACAAGCTGGAATCAAGATTTCTGGGAGAAATATCAATAACCTCAGATATGCAGATGACACCACCCTTATGGCAGAAAGTGAAGAGGAACTAAAAAGCCTCTTGATGAAAGTGAAAGTGGAGAGTGAAAAAGTTGGCTTAAAGCTCAACATTCAGAAAACGAAGATCATGGCATCTGGTTTCATCACTTCCCGGGAAATAGATGGGGAAACTGTGGAAACAGTGTCAGACTATTTTTGGGGCTCCAAAATCACTGCAGATGGTGACTGCAGCCATGAAATTAAAAGACACTTACTCCTTGGAAGGAAAGCTATGACCAATCTAGATAGCATATTCAAAAGCAGAGACATTACTTTGCCAACAAAGGTCCGTGTAGTGAAGGCTATGGTTTTTCCTGTGGTCATGTATGGATGTGAGAGTTGGACTGTGAAGAAGGCCGAGCACCGAAGAATTGATGCTTTTGAACTGTGGTGTTGGAGAAGACTCTTGAGAGTCTCTTGGACTGCAAGGATGTCCAACCAGTCCATTCTGAAGATCAGCCCTGGGATTTCTTTGGAAGGAATGATGCTAAAGCTGGAACTCCAGTACTTTGGCCACCTCATGCAAAGAGTTGACTCATTAGAAAAGACTCTGATGCTGGGAGGGATTGGGGGCAAGAGGAGAAGGGGACGACAGAGGATGAGATGGCTGGATGGCATCACTGACTCGATGAACATGAGTCTGAGTGAACTCCAGGAGTTGGTGATAGACAGGGAGGCCTGGTGTGCTGTGATTCATGGGGTTGCAAAGAGTCGGACACGACTGAGCAACTGAACTGAACTGAACTGAACTATTTGTTATTAGCAAATTCTCTTGGAACTTATGAATTAGATGTATCCTGCAAATAGATGATGTTCCAAACTCACATGAAAACTTTCAATTTCTGTAAACAGAGTAAGTAGGCCTTTGGATGCTCTGGACTCAACTAATTAAAAGCTAAAAATAAATCACATAGAAATCAACTATACTCCAATTAAAAAATCACATAGCATTTGTAGTTAATATAACTTTAAATAACAATGAGAAGTTTTTCCCCCAAAACAATGATCAGGTGCTGTTTTTACTGCAATTGAAGAAAGGTGTTGGAAAGATAACCTAGTTTATTGGACTATTTCCCCATGAGCAGGATTATAAAAACTCCTCTTCCCCCCCCCCCCCAACCCCCACCCCTGGCACAGTAGAGTGGTTTAAATGAGCTGCAATCAAGCGATCTTTTTGGAAGATGAAAAATTGGAAGATTTGTTAAAACTTGGAAAGAAATTTTGTCATTTACTTCACGAATCATTCAGCAAAAGGCAGCCATGTGCAACTTAAAATAAGTTACTACCTCAGATTATCACCATGTCACTTAACCTAAAGGTGGATTTGGGGGTGTTTTTGGATTTTTTTATTTTTTATTTTTTTGTCCTCCATCATCTAATCAGCAGTTTTGCAAGCAAGGGACAGGACCAGTTATCTCCAGCGATGACTGGGGAGAGAGAGAAGAGTGATTAATATTTAAGGACTGACACTAGAACTACCCTGCCCCCACCCCCTATCACCATCATCTCATGCACTTCATTAGAAGAAACAGGAAGAACCCACCATCCTGGAAGCTGTGGTAGACGCTATTTGGTGTCACACACTTGAGACTCTGCATTGACACAGTGATCCATTTACTGAACTGTGGGCACTCAGAATTAAGCAACCCAATCCTGCCTCAACTGAACCAAAGATTCTGCTGCTCTTGAGGAATCTCAGCCAGGTGCTGACAGCCTGGTGAGAGGACAGCTTTGAGGGAATGGGGACTGAAGTGGGGATATAGGGACACTTTCACATCACACGGTAAGAAGCCTCTGGGCCGAGTTTGTACTGAAAGTGTGAAATGAAGGGGGCATAGATTTTAACTAGTATACTGAGCTTTACGTGAGTCCCTAGTTTAAGTCACACTGTAACACTAGGAAATCGATAGTCAGTCCCCTTTTAGACAGCAGGAACTGGGACAGAAAGAAGACAAAGAGTTGACTCCTGCCAGGGCTCACGGCCTGCACCATCGGGTCCCCGGAAGCTGGAGTGCAGGGACCGGCTTCCGCGGGTTTCTGAGCTGGGGAGAAAGTCCCCGCTGCGGTACAGAAACCGAGGTCTGGGTGAGGCGCCAGCAGCGGAAGGAGAAGGGCCGTCACCTCTGTGGTGCAGCACTCGCCGAGGGGAGGTCTGCGCGGAGACCATAGCTGAAAGCCAAACGCAAACGCCGGCGATAGGCATCAACCCCTCTGTCAGCCCCCTCGCTGCGAGGAGGGGTTTCTCACGCTCAGTTCTCGGGAGACTGAGCCGGAGGTCGGAAGGAAGCGGGGCGAGGGATGAGTCATCCCGCCCAATTCCTCCTTCCCGGTCCCTTCGCCTCCGCATGCCGGCCGCCTCCCGATATCATGCAGCGGGGAATGAAGACTCCCCTCATCCTCAGAATCCTCCACCAAACCCCCTGTGACCTGCAGAGAAGAGGAGAAGGATGGGGCATATGGCCAATGAGAGCTTCGCTCTCTCGCTCTCCGTCCAATCGGCCGCTGTTTACAGGCTGGGGCGGGACTAGGGGGCGAGGAGGGGGCGGTCCCAGGCTGGCTCTGGGCTCCGAGGTTCGGTGGCTCACAGAGAGAGCGCCTCGCAGGGAGTCGGCGCCTAAGCGACGCGGGAAGGCGCCACTGCCAAAACCACCGCCGCCACTGCTGGCCAAGGTGCTGGACACGACAGGCCAGCCGGCCACCTCGTCAGCTCAGGCGCCCGTTGCAGCCGCAGCTGCTTCGCTCCCAGCCGGGTCCCCATGGAAGAGATGGAAGAAGAGTTAAAATGCCCAGTGTGCGGCTCCTTCTATCGCGAGCCGATCATCTTACCCTGCTCTCACAATATATGTCAGGCGTGCGCCCGCAACATCCTGGTACAGACCCCGGAGTCAGAGTCCCCCCAGAGCCGACGGGCCTCGGGCTCCGGGGTCTCTGATTATGACTATCTGGATCTGGACAAGATGAGCCTGTACAGCGAGGCGGACAGCGGCTATGGCTCCTACGGGGGGTTCGCCAGCGCCCCTACTACACCGTGCCAGAAGTCCCCCAACGGCGTCCGTGTGTTCCCCCCGGCTATGCCGCCACCGGCCACCCACCTGTCACCGGCCTTGGCCTCTGTGCCCCGCAATTCCTGTATCACCTGCCCCCAGTGCCACCGCAGCCTCATCTTGGATGACCGGGGGCTCCGCGGCTTCCCCAAGAACCGCGTCCTGGAAGGGGTAATTGACCGCTACCAGCAGAGCAAAGCGGCTGCCCTTAAATGCCAGCTCTGCGAGAAGGCACCCAAGGAAGCCACCGTCATGTGTGAACAGTGCGATGTCTTCTACTGTGACCCGTGCCGCCTGCGCTGCCACCCGCCCCGGGGTCCTCTGGCCAAGCATCGCCTGGTACCCCCGGCGCAGGGCCGCGTGAGCCGGCGGCTAAGCCCACGAAAGGTTTCCACTTGCACAGACCACGAGCTGGAGAACCACAGCATGTACTGCGTGCAGTGCAAGATGCCCGTGTGCTACCAGTGCTTGGAGGAGGGCAAACACTCCAGCCACGAAGTCAAGGCTCTTGGGGCCATGTGGAAACTGCACAAGGTAAGTCCTAAGAAAACCCACCCCTAACTCCCCGCGCCTCTGATCCTCCAGTTTTGCAGCAGATGACACCCCCCCCCCTCTTTTGCGCACAGTGCATCCCAACGGGGGCGCAATGCAGGTGCCTCCGATATCTGCTTCCCCCGTCTGGTGCATTGCAGGAAGCGCAGGGGAACCTTAAACGGCTCACAGGGGAGTTGAACCTCTCCAGAGAGTTGTTTCGGGGATGCGTAGAGCGGGTCTCCCGGAGCACGCTGCCTGCGAGCCAGGCGCAGGGCGCCCCCTCCCCGCCGCAGACGTGCAACTCTGGGCCGCCACCAGAGAGTGGGAAAGCGATGCGTTACTGGGCCGACCCGCAGCTATTCTCAGGGCCGCCAGGGACGCTCCAGGGCAGAGCCGGTGTGGGGCTACGGCCGTGATCCCCGGGGAGGAGGTGGGGGCGGTTGGGTGGCGCGGACCACTGGGTGCCGAGCTGCTGAATAGGCTGGCGCCTGGAGTCGCGGCGGGGGCGGGGAACACGCCGGGAGCGGAATACTGATTAGTAGGCGCTGGCCCAAACCCAACGTCCGCGCTGGAAGGATGCGGATCCGGGTGCTTTGCGCTCAGGAGGTGTGTGAGTGGGGAGTAGGGTGGAAGAAGTAAGAAAAAATAAATAAAATCCTGTACTCGCCATGGCAACACGGCCAGAGGCTGAGGCCCTGATCCTCGCGGAGAGGACGTGGGCTGGAGGAGCAGGACTGGAGGTTTCTGCGCGGTCGCGGCCTGAAAACTAGGCAGGTGCATCTTGCAGTTTCTCAGGGTAACCCCTCCTACTGACCACCTACGCACCCGTTTGTCCAGAATGCAACCGTTTTCCTTTATCAGTAGTTGTCTGTGCAAACTTTGAAACACCTGTTACCAAATTTATCTTTCTGATGTCTTTTGGTGGTACCGCTGCCAAAGCTAGACTCAAGAACAGGGCCTTTAACCACGTGTTAGGTCATGCCAGTCCGCTGTTCAAAGTCCTTCCGTTGCCCCCACGTTTCTTATTCCTTAGGAAGGTCCGCCAGGACCTCACATGACCTGTTTCCTTTGGCCTCACCGACCTTATTTCCTCCCACTTCCTCTGCTTGAGCCAGCTGTCCCTCTTGCTGTTCCTCCACAAACACCAGGCCCCCCTGACCCCAGGGCCTATGCATCTGATATTCCTTCAGCTCCAGACCAAATACCCTGTATCTTAATAGTTCATTCTCTTGCCTCCTTCAGATCATTACTCAGATCTCACCGTTGCAGTGAGACCTTTCTGATTCCTTTAGTTTCCTCTCTGCTTTATTTTTCCCAGTAGTACTTACCACTAACTGGCATGCTATATATTTTAATTAACATGCTACTTTTGTGTTTATCTATTGCTCCCCCAACACACACACACAAATAAGCTTCAGGGGGAAAGAGATCTTTATAATGTTGCCCACACTGATTAGGAAGAAGGGAACCACTCTTGAGATGTATATGAATCTGACTTTTACTTTTTTAAAAAATCCACTTAGTCGGGTGTGCAAAGGTCAAGGCAGAGGTTCAGGACTGTTATAGGGAGGTTTTCTTTACACCATTGAGTTGCAAGCTCAAGAATGAGGCAGGGCAGTAAAGATGGTCTTCAGGCATCAGCTGTCGGCCCCCCAACTCAGGGTTTCTTGGCACTCCCTGGAGACCAGAAAAGCTAGCCTTTGAGAAAGGCCCTCGGGTTAAGGGGAGAAATATTGATAATTTATTTAAAGCAAGAAAAAATAAAGCATCACCATTTTCAGCAGTCAGGGAGCTCAACTCAGTATTGATTGAATGGGATCCACATTTACAGTTATTTGTGTTCTCACATATAGCCTACTGAACTGTATTAGTACTGATGGAGACAATTCAGCACAAATTTGAGCTCCGCCCCACTCCAGGCACACGCCACTTTTTAAACATTTCAATTTAAGTTGTTTAAATGATGTTTAATTTTGAAAGTTTTAAAAACTTTAATTCATGGCCAATTTTTTCTTCCTATTATGATTTCACTCCTAAACTGCTAACTATAGCCTACGTTGAATTGCCCTACAAATTACCATATCATTGGGGCTAAGAAATTAATCACCCTGTCTGGGAAAAAGGACTTACAGGCATACACTAATTAGGATGGTCAAACTACAGCATTATTTTTCTGTGAAGAAGAACCTATACTTTATCCATTAAGACCAAAGGCAGCCTTTAAATCTCCATCAAGCCCCATGTAGATTTGAAATGTTAAATCAAAACCAGAATTGAAAGAGACACATGTACCCCAACGTTCATCACAGCACTGTTTATAATAGCCAGGACATGGAAGCAACCTAGATGTCCATCAGCAGACGAATGGATAAGAAAGCGGTGGTACATATACACAATGGAGTATTACTCAGCCATTAAAAAGAATACATTTGAATCAGTTCTAATGAGGTGGATGAAACTGGAGCCTATTATACAGAGTGAAGTAAGCTGGATAGAAAAACACCAATACAATTTACTAACGCATATATATGAAATTTAGAAAGATAGTAACGATACCCTATATGCAAGACAGCAAAAGAGACACAGATGTGTAGAACAGTCTTTTGGACTCTGTGGGAGAGGGTGAGGGTGGGATGATTTGGGAGAATGGCATTGAAACATGTATATTATCATATGTGAAATGGATCGCCAGTCCAAGTTCAATGCACGAGACAGGGTGCTCAGGGCTGGTGCACTGGGATGACCCAGAGGGATGGGATGGGGAGGGAGGTGGGAGGGGGGTTCAAGATGGGGAACATACGTACATCCGTGGCAGATTTATGTCAATGTATGGCAAAACCACTACAATATTGTAAAGTAATTAGCCTCCAATTAAAATAAATAGATTTAAATTAAAAAAAAGAGAAATGTTAAATCCTTTGTTTTATCAGTAATGGAAGCTGTGAGTAGACACTGTGGTGTAGACAGAGTTGAAATTTGGATGTTTGCTAAAAAAGAATAATGTAAAGCCCTTAAGACATGACATAAGTAGACTAGGAAGGGAATATTGGTTCATTTAAAAATATTTTCTTCTCTGATCTTTTGTATATTTCTTCAAAATAGTAAATACAGTTTTTTTTCTGCCAATATCACAGTGATTAAACTGCCAAGAAATATAAGGCAGGAGGATGACAGATTTTAACATTCATTTATCAACTGTTAGATGAACAACAAACATTATTCCCTCACCATGTCTGCTTAATAAGATAGTTAATGTGTTAACATTCGATTTTCTCATATAGTCTATCTTCCATCATCACAAAAAACTCATGAGCCAGAATTCCTAAGTCCTTCAGAATATAGGAGAGCAAAGTAGTTCTCCCAAAGTTGGACAGTTAGTTATCAACACAGGTTATCACTAGATCTGAAAGTTTTCATTAATATTTAGTCATTTCCAGTGATAAAACTGTGTGAATAAGTGTTTCCCTCAGGAAACAAGACAAAATGGCTGAAGTTTATCTTTTAAGTACTTTTAAAAACAACTGGTTGAAACTCATTAGTTGTCAATTGACTAAATTGATTTACTTTTCAGATATCTATGGTCTTCAAAATCCATGAAAAATAATAATAAAGGAAGTGTCCTTGTAGGAAAAATATCTGGTGACATTTTTTATTTAGTGTCAGTACTTACTCTATTCCTTATCTAACTTAGCTTGGTATAAAGAAATGCTGTGCACACAAAACAAAATTTTGTAGGTACTTTAATATAGGCAATTGGAACCATTATTATTACTTTGTAATTTTAGCAATTCATATTTCTAAATCTAACATTATTCTTGAATTTCTGATGTATTTTATCAATCAATGAATCAGTAATATATTTGTAAATTCTTTCGTGTTTTTACTGTTGAGCAAGAATTTTCTTTTCCTTTCTACCCTAATCACTGTTCATTCTCAGTCTTGTCTCAAATGTTATTTCTCTCTTAGCTTCTTTTTCTTAAATAAAGATGTGTAATTTAAGCATTTTAAAATAAACCATCAGTTATTATGCATTCATCTTCAAGGCATTCTGGGAAAGAAATACCTGCTTTGTAGTGTGGTGGCATCTCATCAAATATTTTCATGATAAATATGTTATTTAATGTAACTAAAGGCAATGGCACCCCACTCCAGTACTCTTACCTGGAAAATCCCATGGACTGAGGATCCTGGTGGGCTGCAGTCCACGGGGTCGCTAAGAGTTGGACACGACTGAACGACTTCACTTTCGCTTTTCACTTTCATGCATTGGAAAAGGAAATGGCAACCCACTCCAGTGTTCTTGCCTGGAGAATCCCAGGGACAGGGGAGCCTGGTGGGCGCCGTCTATGGGGTCGCACAGAGTCAGACACGACTGAAGTGACTTAGCAGCAGCAGTAGCAGCAGCAGCAAAGTGGTATTCAGTTAGATATATACATCAGCAGTAAACACAGAATAACCTAGATGTTCCTATGGTAAATGCAACGGGTAACATACGTCCATGTTCTTAAATTTTTTAAAATTTACTTCATGTATAATGAGAACATTCTGTGAGCAACTTAAACATTCTTACAAGTATTAAGGAGAATGTTACAGAGGAATAAATTGTTTCTCATTGTACTGAGGCAAAAACAGAAAGAGCTAGATGAAGTTCTGGCTTCCAGAGCTGATTTTTCCGCTTACCTGCTGGTAACTTTAGGCAAATCTATAACCTCTCTGTGCTTCCCACCCACAGAATGTAAAGCAACTGAAACTATATTTATGACAGTATTTTGAAAAAATAATTATAATGTTTGTAACTTAGTAATTTTATTTTGCCAAAATAGAAAGTTTTTGCATAAAACAGAAGTTATTGTCTCATTAGTCAACTGTTGTTGTGTATGTGTATATGTGTTAGTCACCAAGTTGTGTCCCATTCTTTGCGACGCCATGGACTGCAGCCCGCCAGGCTCCTCTGTCCATGTAATTCTCCAGGCAAGAATACTGGAGTGGGTAGCCATTCCCTTCTCCAAGGGATCTTCCCTGACCCAGGGACTGAAGCCAGGTCTCCCTCATTGCAGGAATATTCCTTACCATCTGAGCCACCAGGGAAGCTCTGAGCTATTACTGCATAGAAATCCTATCCTCCAACTTGGGATACATTGCTTGCTCCTTAAAGAGTACAGGGTGCAGTGTAAAGATGGAGAAGGCAATGGCACCCCACTCCAGTACTCTTGCCTAGAAAATCCCATGGACGGAGGAGCCTGGTGGGCTGCAATCCGTGAGGTCGCTAAGAGACACGACTGAGCAACTTCACTTTCACTTTTCACTTTCATGCATTGGAGAAGGAAATGGCAACCCACTCCAGTGTTCTTGCCTGGAGAATCCCAGGGACGGGGGAGCCTGGTGGGCTGCCATCTATGGGGTTGCACAGAGTTGGACATGACTGAAGTGACTTAGCAGCAGCAGCAGCAGTATAAAGACTATTCTTAAAGATGATCTCAAAGAGTGAGCCAGATCCTAATGGGTCCTGATCGAATAGTCAGTTGAATTAAACCCAAGGAGCAGAACATTAGACAAAGATTTATTTGTGTATAAACAAAGGTATTTTGTTTTTCAGTTACACAGCTAAAATGATAAGTGATATGACTCATTTTTTTCAGATGCACAGCTTCGAGTTCAACTTCTTGAACTTAGGCTGAAAAAATATGTTTGGAACATGCCAGCCTTATGGCAGAGAGAAGGGAGCAAAGCAGATCCATTCAATGACGCTTAAAGTTTCCATTCAGGCATGGCATGTCACTTCTGCTTACATTCCATTGGCTAAAACAAACCATGTGGCCAAGATCGACATCCGTGCTGTAGGAAATACACTCTTCCAATAGGGAGGCGCCAGAGAAGGGCCTTGTAGAAGATGGCAGAAAATATTTTGAACAAATAATACAACATGGCACATGCCTAATTCTCTCATGCCCGCTTCTGTCCCTGAATGGGCTTCCTTGGCCTGCACAAGGCCCAACATGACTCCTCCAGCTCCAATGCAGCATCATTTTCACTTCAGGTGTCCACTCTCATCAGACCAGTGTCTTTGTGTCTCTTAGGCCACATTTTCAAGTTTAGAGAAAGAATGTGATTGACTCAGCTTGAGTGAAGGGTTTACTGATGACTGCCTACCCCTTTGGTGAGGTGGGTGCAGAAGACGTGAATGAGACAAGTAAGGCACTCACCTTGGGTGAAAAACATAAGGGTGTGCCAGAAACTCAGTAATCAGGATAAAAATATTATAAGGTGATATCTTTGTTTCTTTAAAATAAAAAAAAAAAAGCAATTATTTACTTGGCTGTACCAGGTCTTAGTTGTGGAATGGGGGATCTTTAGTTGCAGCCTGCAAACTCTTCTCTGCGACATGTGTGATCTGGTTCCCTGACCAGGGATTGAATCTGGGCCCCCTGCATTGGGAGCACAGAGCCTTAGCCACTGGACCACCAGGAAAGTCCTGTAAGGCAGTATCTTAAAAAACAAAGATGAATGCAAAAAAATTCACAATGAGCAGAATATCAACATTTTAAAACATTGATCAATGACAGTGCCGTGCTGAGCCATATTGGAGCCTAAGTCAAAAGGGAAAATCAGTAGTATTGATCCTGTCTTTAAGATTTTGATCTTTTGTTCATCATAGATTTTTTGGCATTCATTTTTATTTTTTAAAAATATCACATTAAAATATTATTTATGTTGACTACTGAGGTTTTGGCACCCCTTTCAATTCCACACCTGAGCAAAATGCCTCACTCCCCTCACCCTAGTCCTGGCCCCGAGGGGTCATGAGTGGAAGGAGGATGGTAAAAGGTGCCAAAATATGATTTTGCATTCACTTCAGGTGTCTCTTTTAAAGTATGTGGTTGGGTTGAGAGTGTAAGGAACTGTATGCTGCTGCTGCTAAGTCACTTCAGTCATGTCCGACTCTGTGCGACCCCATAGATGGCAGCCCACCAGGCTCTGCTGTCCCTAGGATTCTCCAGGCAAGAACACTGGAGTGGGTTGCCATTTCCTTCTCCAATGCATGAAAGT